>NC_061820.1:32923445-32925945 GCF_019202785.1 Penaeus chinensis | reverse complement strand
TCTATTCACTTGTCTACCTATACATCTCTCTATCTATCCATCTATCTATATATCTATCTACCAATCACACACATACATACACCCCCCCCCCCCCCCCACACACACACACACATCCACAAACACACACACCCACACCCACACACACACACACATACACACACACACACACACACACACACACATATACACACACACACACACACACACACACACACACACACACACACACACACACACACACCTCCTCCCACACACAACATACACAACAGCGTAAACAGAAACCAATAAGGGTCAAGGCGACGTCTAGACACACACACAAGACCGCTCGTTTTCTTCCGTTCTCCTCCTCCTTAGCGGAAGAAGAGCAAGACCCGCTTACATAGCAAAATGGACGAGGACGAGGCGACAGCGGGGCAGAACCTTGGCTCACTTGGCTGCGGGCGACGGTCAAAACTTGGGGATGGGGTGGGGAAGGGGAGGGGGAAGATTAAAGAGCTAATGATGTATATATTATACGTATGCGTCTGTGATGTATAAAAGTATGCCCGGCTATATATCCACCCTCGGGCACACAGTAACGTAATTGTGTTGTTGTTTTTTAATCTATCTCTATATGTCTTTCTATCTATCTATCTCTCTATCTTCTCCCTCCCTCCCTCTATCCCTCTATCCCTCTATCCCTCTACCCATCCATCAACACAAACCCGCACACAACTTACGAATTCCGGCCACCATCCTTCCCTCACCTTCCCCCTCCCTCCTCCCCTTCCCACCCGTCCCTCATCCCCTCTCCCTCCCTCCTCCCCTCTCCCTCCCTCCTCCCCCTCCCCCCTCTCCCCTTCCCCCTTCTCCCCTCCCCCATTCTTATTCCTCTTTCGTCGTAACTCGGTCATCGTTACTGCGTGCCCGAGGGTGGACGCGCCCGCCCCGTACGTACGCCTTACCTCGGGACTGAAGCAAATGAAGCAAGAAAGGGGAGTGACGATGGCATGAAGGCCTTGAAGAAAGTGCCACTCCTCTATTTGGAGATGACGGGGCATCGGCAGGTCCTTTGAGTGCCTTGTGGGGGTATTCATGGCTTTGGGGGGGGGGGGGGGTGCACGATGCACGATGGGCGGGTTATTGTTATTGTTGTTATTGTTATTGTTATTATTATTATTATTGTTATTGTTGTTGTTGTTTTGTTGATGTTGTTGTTGTTTTGTTGTTGTTGTTGTTGTTGCTTTGTTATTGTTGTTATTATTATCATCATCAACACCATCATCATCCTCATTATCATCATTATTAATATTATTATTATTGTTATTATTATCTTTAGTACTACTACTATTATTATTATCATTAGTTTTGTTGTTGATGTTGTTGTTGTTATTGCTATTATAATTATCATCATTATTGTAATTATCATTATTATTGTTATTCTTCTTCTTATTATTATCATTATCGTTATTATCATTAATATTGTTATTATCATTAATATCATCATCATCCTCATTATTATTATCATTACTATAATCATCATTAATATTATTCTTATCATTATCATAAGCACTATCATCACTTTTATTCTTATTATTAGTATTATCATTATCATCATCATCATCGGTTATTAATCTCTCACGTTCAACACTTTCTTTAATACGGGATCTGTCGCAGTAATTATTCTGCTGACGCTTTCTTTCGCTTCTACTAATTCGCTCTTGTGTTTTCCTTTCCATCCTTTCACCATACACAAAGTACACCTCTCCCCCCTCCCCCTCCCCCCCAAAAAAAAAGATAAAAAAAGAAATATCTAAAAAACAAAAAACAAACAAAAAACGCCCAACAAGGTTATTAAGAGAAGGTACATATGAGGACGTGGGGCGGGGGGAGGTAGGGAGGGGTGGGGGTGGAAGGGGATGAGAGAGGGGAGAGAGGAGGAAGGGAAGGGGATGGGGAAGAGGAGGAGGAGGGAAGGGGGTGAGAGGGGACAGGAAGAAGAGGGAAGGGAAGGTAGGGGATAGGGGATGAAGAGGAGGGAAGAGGATGGGAGAGGGAGAGCAGGAGGGAAGGGGGTGAGAGGGAGAAGGAGGAGGAAAGAAGGGAAGGGAGGGGATGGAGAGGGGATGGGAGTGGGAGAGGAGGAGGGAAGGGGGTGAGAGGGAGAAGGAGGAGGAAAGAAGGGAAGGGAGGGGATGGAGAGGGGATGGGAGAGGGAGAGCAGGAGGGAAGGGGGTGAGAGGGAGAAGAAGGAGGAAAGAAGGGAAGGGAGGGGATGGAGAGGGGATGGGAGTGGGAGAGGAGGAGGGAAGGGGGTGAGAGGGAGAAGGAGGAGGAAAGAAGGGAAGGGAGGGGATGGAGAGGGGATGGGAGTGGGAGAGGAGGAGGGAAGGGGGTGAGAGGGAGAAGGAGGAGGAAAGAAGGGAAGGGAGGGGATGGAGAGGGGATGGGAGTGGGAGAGGAGGAGGGAAGGGGGTGAGAGGCAGAAGGAGGGGTAGCGTAGGAAGGAAAGAAGAATGTA
>NC_061820.1:32893445-32895945 GCF_019202785.1 Penaeus chinensis | reverse complement strand
AAAGACTAATAATAATGCTTATAAAATAGCTACTGGCAATATAAGGTGTGAAATAAACACAAGATAAAAAGTAAAGGAAAAGAAAACATTATATTGGATAACATTTTCTGCTGAAACAATAAATGAGTATACGAATAAGTATATGAATAAATAAGTAAATTAATATAATTATTTGATAGATAAATGAAAAAGCAAATAATCAAATAAACGACCAAATAGATAAATAGACAAATAAAGATAAGATCAGATAAAGAACCAGGAGAAAATAGAGTCATACATCACTCAAAATTGCAATCTATGAAATACAAAAATAGAGCTGAATGCAGGAAACTGACGCAACAGGAGAACAATGCTATTCGCGCAGAGGAGGAAGGAACCGACAGCCTAGTTGACTGATGACAGGAAACTGGTGATTGGGATACGCGGGATAGGGGACATTATGGGTGTGGGGCTTATCAGGCAGAATGTAGGGTGGGACATTCGTACATGTACACACAGAGACAAAGAAATACAGACACACAGGCATAGAAACGCAAAAACACACACACACACATGTACATGCACACACATACGCATATATATTTAAAAAAAAAACTTTTGTTCATTACAACGCATGGCTCTCAAATGAAATAGAAGACTGAATCTCCTTTGCACTGATATATTCAAGAAAAATATAAATAAAGTGGTTGTAAAGTGCTCAGTTTTCTTCACCTTTTTGGCATACCAGTGATTCCACTCTACAGTATTCCATCATCCTTTTCCAGTGTACAAAGGATATGCATTCATGATGTATGTCGGTAGGTCACTGTTTAGGGCCTTCCACACGAATTAGAACAATTGTAATCATTGCTCTGTAATTGTCACTCCCAAAAAGGCCTTGAATAAGAATTCGTCTACCTTCCACGCGCCAATAAAATCGCCATTGGTCCATCTTCTCTACAGATCTTCATCAGTACTCATCATTTATGTTGGTGGTATCCGTATGAAAGAAGGGAGGTTAGCGAAAAAAAGAATATGACTACATTGCGTTTAGTTCTTTCTTTGTTTTTTGTTCTTTGTTTTAGAGAGACAATCCTCAGATTGGATAATCAGAAACTCTTTCGTGTTCCATCGAGAGAGAACGCTGAAGATACGCTGAAGATTCCAACACCACGAGAGAAATAAGAGAAGATACCAGAGAACAGAATAAACACACTTTCTCTGATGAATTGATGGCAAACAAATTGCGAAAATGCCACCTCTGTTCGTCAATGAAGCAGCAACGCCCTCTTCACTTTAGAAATGACGAGTTGCAAGACGGCAATGCCCCAGTCCACAAAAGTCACATGTCCTTCGTATCCCCCTTACTAAAAGTACCCCTTCACCTTCACGCTCATTATGGCAGATTACAACACCCACCAACCTCTTGTAGGAAACATGCATCAAAGGGCTGCCTGTTCCCAGATCACTGCACATAGATTTCTCTCTCAGTTTGAAGTCAAGGAGGAGTTAACACAGGATCTCAAAGGAGAATGTTAGTCTCGCCTCCGTTATAAGTGATTACGGCTTTGTTTTAATGACATTAACCATTAATGTTACAAAGGTACAGTTCTTCCGAGTTTAAGGCAAAGAGAAATTATCTGTGTAACTGTAAAATGAAGAAGAAAAACAAGACAATCTGCCTACAGAAAAGGAGGGTTAGGTAATAAAAAGAAAAGTACAAAAAAGTAAATGTCACTCTCGGTTGATGCATACTTTATTTGTTCGCTTGGGGAGTCTAGTAATTTTAGCCATTTTTTTAAGCATATTACAACGAGTTTTGTCATGTTTGCCTATCTATCTATCCATCTATCTATATAGATAGATAGACATATAGATAGACAGATGTATACATAGATAAATAGACAATTAGGTGTGTGTGTATATATATACATATATATACATATATATACATACACCCCCCCACACACACACAGACACACACACCCCCACACACACACACACACACTCACACACACACATACACACACACACACACACACACACACACACACACACACACACACTCACACACACACATACACACACACACACACACACACACACACACACACACACACACACACACACACACACATATATATATATACACACACACACATACGCACACACACACACACACACACACACACACACACACACACACACACATATATATATACATATATATACACACACACATACATATATATACATATATATATATATATACACATATATATACACACACACATACATATTTATACATATACACACATACACACACACACACACACACACACACACACACATATATATATATATATATATATATATGTATATAAATACATGATAATATATATATATATATATATATATATATATATATATATATTTTATATATATATGTATATATACATATATTCATATATAAATAAATAAATATATATATATATATGTGTGCGTGTGTACACACACACAC
>NC_061820.1:32870194-32877694 GCF_019202785.1 Penaeus chinensis | reverse complement strand
AGTGGGTAAGGCTGAAGAGTTGATCACGAGAATTTTCTTGCAGTCGCTTCCTCTTGGGTTACGTGAGATGGTCATGATAAAGTCAGATGCTCCTGTTGACGAATTGGTAGATACAGCAGCTAAAATTTGGAATTGTAGATCTGCACGTAGGCAGAATTCTCGCTCGCAAGTTGCAGTTACCAATGACAAAGACGAAATTTACTGCACTTTCCAAAAATAAGGGTCACTCCACAGCTTCCTGTAAAGCTAAACCTCCCGGTAACGTATGCTGGACTTGCGGTAACCCTGGGCATCAACGTCGACAATGTCCCTTTTCAGCAGGCCAGGCTTCATCGACAACCCCATCGGTGGAAGCCGCAGGCATTACCCCGGGATGTCATTAAGATGCATAAGTATGCAGTTGCAACGGTTCCATCTGATAATTCAGTTTCTGAGAAGTGATTTACAAAAAGTGATACATCTAATTGTTTTCATTAAATTCTTCCAAATCTATTAATCCTATTTCTGATACGCCTACAGGACGACCACTTATTCACTTAATTTGTGATCAGACCAGAAAGGAAGCTTTCATCGACACGGGCTCGTCAGTTTCTCTGGTAAAACTATCTTCTTTGCAAAATGTATCCAGCAGAATACGGCCCTGTGCAAAGTCCTTAACAGACGTGTCTGGATCTGCATTGCAAACAGGAGGTGAAGTTGACATTGATATCCAGATTGCAGGTATGAGTTGCAAACATCGTTTTGTAATAACGGACTATCTCAAGTTTCCTGATGATTTACTCTTGGGTATGGACTTCCTGAGAAGATTTGACTTTAAAATGGTGCATAAACGTTCACCTTGCAGATCTTATCTAATCCTGCAGGATGTCAGATTACCTCTGAAATATATTGATAATGTTTCATGCCGTATCCAGAGTGTCAACTCGTCCAAACCTGTTTCTGCCATCTCTCTTCAGAAGTTTTTTGAACATCGGCAATTTCCCTCTTATGCCCATGTGCAAAGGACCGCAGTATGCCCTCCTCGTTCCGGACGGTTTATTAGTGCTTCAGTGTCTAACTCTTCTGTGTTGGAAAATGTAAGTGACCTCTTCGTTTCAAGTTTGATAACTTCTATAATGATTCCAAGAAGCATAGTAAAGAAAAAAATTGAAATATTGATATATGGATTGTCAATGACTCTACTCATGCCTTAAAGTTGCGCACGGGCACACGCTTGGCAGAAGTTGAAGCAGTTTCAGATGAGCTTCCTGTTTTCGCCATTTCTGATTCGGATGATCCAGATTTCTCCATGGATGAAGAAAAACTTAAACATTTGCCTCCTAAATCGCGTAAGAAATTGAAAGATCTCCTGCTTAAATATAAAATTTTGTTTTCTGGTGAAAAATCAACGATTGGAACTATTCCAGGTGCAGTACACAGAATTATTACAACAGATAATACACCCATTTGCATCCGGCAGTGGAGATTGCCACACTCTGCAAAAGAGGCAATTAAAAAGACTTGTCAGGAAATGCTGGATGCCAAAGTCATAGAGCCATCATGTTCTCCATGGTCATCACCAGTTGTGCTGGTAAGGAAACGAGACGGAAATCTACAATTCTGTATTGATTATCGTAATCTTAATGCTAAAACGGTAAGTGATTCTTATCCATTACCGAGAATTGATGAAATTCTGGATGTTCTTCGTGATAACACCTATTTCAGTATCTTAGACGCAAGAGCTGCTTACTGGAGTATAAACGTTGCTCCAGAGGACCGTGAGAAAAGCGCCTTTTCAGATGGGTCCAGATTATGGCAGTTCAGACGAATGCCATTTGGTTTGAAGACTGCCCCTGCCACCTTCCAAAGAATTATCAACCTTGTTTTATCTCCTGTGCTAGGAAAACATACTCTAGCATATTTAGATTATGTTATCATATTTTCTAATAACTTCGAAGAACACTGCCATCATCTAAATGAAACTCTTGCCTTAATGAACAAAGCAGGTCTAAAACTGAACTTGAATAAGTGCAGCTTTGCTGTAAAGGATTTTAAGTTTTTGGGTTTCAGAATTTCTGTGGATGGCATATCTCCTGATCCAGATAAAGTTCGGTCCATGAATGAACTTCCTCCCCCCACAGACGTGACCGGAGTTCGCAGATTTTTGGGATGCGTAGGTTTCTTTCGTCGCCACATCCCAAGCTTTGCTACTATAGCAGCCCCATTAAGTTCTCTCACCAGAAAAGGCCAGCCATTCAAATGGAATACAGAACATGATGCAGCTTTTCGTCAACTTCAACATCTTCTAACTACCGCCCCAGTATTGCAGAGACCTGATTTCTCGACACCTTTTGAACTCCACACAGATGCTTCAAGAATAGGTATAGGCTCTTGTCTCATGCAAGTTAACTCTGAAGGTAACCCCTGTGCTGTTGCATATTACTTGCGTAAGTTGAGAGGGTCAGAAATTCGTTACAGCGTTACTGACTTAGAAGCTCTTGCAATAATAGAATCTGTGCGACATTTTGATGCATATCTTTATGGTAAATCTTTTACCATTATAACTGATCACAGGCCATTGACCTATATTTTCACCCGAAGGACCAAGTCTCCACGTATGTCTTGCTGGTCCCATGAGCTGATGGAATACTCCTACCGCATTGTTTATAGAAAGGGATCTACTCACCACGTCCCTGATCTTCTAAGCCGTGATATTGCGTCTATTGACCTCGCTCTCGCTGAACCAACTGTTTTAAGAGAGGCACAACTCAAAGACCCAGTGTGGCACGAGGTTATAGATTTCCTGGAAGGCTCTGCACTGCCACGAAAAAGTTTACCAACATTCTTGGATGAGTTTGAACTCAAAGATGGTGTGTTATATCATCTAAAGGTATGTTCTGACAAAATTATTCTTAGGCTGGTCATACCTAAGGCACTACAGAAAGAAGCTATAACAATTGCCCATGCTTCTGCTATAGCAACTCATCCTGGTATTTTTAGAACTTACCACAAACTAAAAGAACATTATTATTTCCAGAACATGCTTTCAGCTACAAAGGAATATGTCAATGCCTGTCTTCCATGTCAGAAAAGAAGAGTATCTGTAAAACTGAACGTTCAACTCTCTCAAATACCTGTTGTCGCTTTTCCTTTGGACAGGATAAGTGCAGATCTGATGGATCTCCACACCTCATATCGTGGAAATCGATACCTTCTGTCCATAATAGACCACATGAGCAGGTATTTGCAACTTATTCCTCTTCCAAATAAGAGTGCCCAGACAATAGCTGATGCCTTTGTGGAACACTATTTTACACTATTTGGAGTTCCTAGAATGCTGACTACAGACAGTGGTTCAGAGTTCAAAAATAGATTATTTTCTGAAGTCTGTGACATATTAAGTATTAAAATGCATTATACAACACCATTCTATCCTCAGGCGAATGGGTTGATCAAAAGAAGCAATAGATGTGTAAAAGATGCAATAGCTATCCTATGTGATGACGCTCCCTTGTCATGGAATGACTATGTACCCCAAGTGCGGTATGCCCTTAACACTGCATTTCACCGATCAATTAATAACCAACCTCTGTTCCTGTTTATGGGTCATTCATGCTCTTATCCAATTGGGCTTACAAACCGTATTACCATGAATGAAGATGATACAAGTACTGAGCATCTTCTCAAACTTCTCAAAGCTCGAGAAGTAGCAGCTGAAACTTCCCGTAAGACACGAGAAGAAAATGCAAAATACTACAACAGGAAAGTTTGTGAACAGAAAATTGATGTTGGATCTCTTGTATTGCGGCGTTCTTATGATCAAGTTCAAGGTGTTAGTCGTGCCTTAAATCCTAGGTGGTTGGGTCCATCTAGAGTAAGTCGGATCACCAGTCCAGTAACTTTTATTGTTCGTGATTTGTCTCCCCCGTTTGCTGAAAGAAAGGTTCATGCAAACCAGTTGAAGTTGTTTTCTTGTGATACTGAATTTTCATTGTTGCCACAGGATTTTGATTCTCCTGTTCGGTCTGATTCTCTTGTTCGGTTTGATTCTTCCCGGTTGCAACCTATGATTACTCGGTCTCAAATCAAAAAATAATATACAGATTTCTCCTATGTGCCTTACTAATTGTCGTTTCTTTTCAGTTTGCTTAATTGTCTTGAGTTACGCCTGCCTCGTGTGTCCGCAGTTGATTGTTTCCATGTTTGTATCCCGTCCCTGCCTGGATTCTGGCTAGTGAATATTGTTGTCAAGACGTCCAGCCTCAGACGAACTTCGGAAACCCATGAACCTGCGCTGAGGGCTGCCAGACCATCCCGAAGACTGATGGGCCGCCTCCCGTGGGTAGGGTTCTGGAGGAAGACTCAACGCTTCTTCCGCGAGGTTTCGCCTGATGAGCTGACGCTGAGGCCGTGGGAGATGATTGTAGAGAACGCAGAAACGAGCGCAGCGCCGTAACGCCAGTTAAGACGCAAACCAACGATTTGCGTATGCAAACGAGCCCACACTGTCTTGGAAGTGGTGGGTATTGCTGGTATATATACCCCTCGTTCTGCCCAGACAAGACAGAGAGGGAGAGAGAACGAACACAGCTACTTCCATGGCTTGCCAGTCCTGTCCTGTCCAGCGGCATTTTTGTAAGCACATGGGAAAATCTCAGGATATATTATTATTTTTGAATTTGAGAATAAGAGTTACTTGTAAATACACCGTGTACCTTGACCTTATTTTTTTCTTTCATACAACTATATTAAGTAATTTAAATTGTAACCTGGAGCCTCCGAGAAAATATGAACATTGAAATAAGCTAATACTAATGAGTGAAATGCTAAATGAAGTCTAAAATAAATATATTAGCAATAAAGAACTCTTGCCACGCCTACCACACAACAGATGCAATACGACAAGAGAGATAGAGAGAGGGAGAGAGAGAGAGAGAAAGAGAAAGAGAAAGAGAAAGAGAGAGAGAGAGAGAGAGAGAGAGAGAGAGAGAGAGAGAGAGAGAGAGAGAGAGAGAGAGAGAGAGAAAGAGAGAGAGAGAGAGAGAGAGAGAGAGAGAGAGAGAGAGAGAGAGAGAGGGAGAGAGAGAGAGAGAAAAATTCCAAGCCTCAGAATCTGTCAGCAGGATCCGCCATGCCTCACGTATTCTAATTAGGATTTCCTTTTTCCTCGCCTCCCGGATTATTTTTGTCTTCTTATTCTTGATCTCCTTCCTCTTCCTCTTCTTGATTTCCCTTTTCTTCTTATTGATGCCCTTCTTCTTCTTCTTCTTCTTCTTCTTCTTCTTCTTCTTCTTTATCTCCATTTTCTTATTATTATTAACTTCCTTCCTCTTATTATTATAATTGATATTCTTCTTCTTCTTCTTGATCTTCTTCTTACTCTTGATCTCCCTTTTCTTCTCCTTCTTCTTCTTCTTCTTCTTCTTCTTCTTCTTCTTCTTCTTCTTCTTGATTTTCTTCTTACTTTTGATCTCCCTTTTCTTCTCCTTCTCCTTCTTCCTCTTCTTCTTCTTCTTCTTCTTCTCCTTCTTCTTCTTCCTCTTCTTCTTCTTCTTCTTCTTGATCTTCTTCTTACTCTTGATCTCCCTTTTCTTCTCCTTCTTCTTTTTCTTCTTCTTCTTCCTCTTCTTCTTCTTCTTTTCCTTCTTCTTCTTCTTCCTCTTCTTGATCTCCCTTTTCTTCTTCTTCTTCTTCTTCTTCTTCTTCTTACTCTTGATCTCCCTTTTCTTCTTCTTCTTCTTCTTCTTCTTCTTCTTCTCCTTCTTCTCCTTCTTCTTCTTCTTGATCTTCTTCTTACTCTTGATCTCCCCTTTCTTCTCCTTCTTCTTCTTCTTCCTCTTCTTCTTCTTCTCCTTCTTCTTCTTCTTCTTCTTCTTCTTCTTCTTGATCTTCTTCTTACTCTTGATCTCCCTTTTCTTCTTCTTCTCCTTCTTCTTGTTGTTGTTGTTCTTCTTGTTGATCTTCTTCTTACTTTTGATCTCCTTTTTCTTCTTTTCTTCTTCTTCTCTCCTTCTTTTTCTTCTCTCCTTCTTCTTCTTGTTCTTCTTCTTCATGATCTCCTTCTTACTCTTGATCTCCCTTTTCTTCTTCTTCTTCTCTCCTTCTTCTTCTTCTTCTTCTTCTTCTTGATCTTCTTCTTACTCTTGATCTCCCTTTTCTTCTTCTTCTTCTTTCCTTCTTCTTCTTCTTCTTCTTGATCTTCTTACTCTTGATCTCCCTTTTCTTCTTCTTCTTCTTTCCTTCTTCTTCTTCTTCTTGATCTTCTTACTCTTGATCTCCCTTTTCTTCTTCTTCTTCTTCTTCTTCTTCTTCTTCTTCTTCTTCTTCTTCTTCTTGATCTTCTTCTTACTCTTGATCTCCCTTTTCTTCTTCGTCTCCTTTTTCTTCTTCTTCTTCTTCTTGATCTTCTTCTTGATCTTCTTCTTCCTCTTGATCTCCCTTTTCTTCTTCTTCTTGATCTTCTTATTACTCTTGATCTCCTTTTTCTTCTTTCTTCTTCTTATCTCCTTCTTCTTCTTCTTCTTCTTCTTCTTCTTCTTCTTCTTCTTGATCTTCTTCTTAGTCTCGAGCTCCTTTTTTCTTCTTTTTCTTCTTCTTCTTCTCTCCTTCTCCTTGATCTCCTTCTTACTCTTGATTCCTTTTTTGTTGTTGTTCTTCTTCTCTCCTTCTTCTTCTTTTTCTTCTCCTTGATCACACACACACACACACACACACACACGCGCATACATACACAAACAAACAAACACACACACGCACACACACACACACACACACTTCTTTTTCTTCCTCTTTTTCCTTACTTTTGATCTCCTCCTTCTTCTTCTTCCTCTTCTTCTTGATCTCCTTCTTCTTCTTCTTCCTCTTCTTCTTGATCTCCTTCTTCTTCTTCCTCTTCTTATTGATCTCCTTCTTCTTCTTCTTCCTCTTCTTCTTGTTCTCCTTCTTCTTCTTCTTCCTCTTCTTCTTGATCTCCTTCTTCTTCTTCTTCCTCTTCTTCTTGATCTCCTTCATATTTCCCCCGTTCACGCTCCCCGGAATTCTTCATCCGGGTCTTGCGTCACTGCCTTGGAGAGGTCAGGGGAGGAAGAGAAGCGAGAGAGAATAGAGAGAGAGAGAGAAGAATGAGTGAAAAACCAAGAGAGGAAGAGAGTTAAGGTGAAAGAGTGGGGGAGAGGGAGGGGGGAGGGGTGGATTTATGCATGGAGGGAGGGAGGGAGGGAAGGAGAGAAGGAGAGAGAGAAAGAGGAAAAGACTGATAGGTAGATAGATAGACAGATAGATAGATAGATAGATAGATTATCAGACAGACAGATAGATACACAGATAGATAGATAGATAGATAGATAGATAGGTAGAGAGAGAGAGAGGGAGAGACAGTAGGAGACATAGACAGAGACAAAGACGTAGGCAGAAACAGAGACAGAGAGAAAGACTCATACACAAACAGAGAAAGAAACCGAAAGACACAAACAGAGGGAGAGAAAGAGAGAGAGAGAGAGAGAGAGAGAGAGAGAGAGAGAG
>NC_061820.1:32860194-32862694 GCF_019202785.1 Penaeus chinensis | reverse complement strand
TAATGATAATAACAACAAAGTGATAATAATAATAATGATAATAATAATAATAATGATAATAATAATAATGATGATAATAATAATGATAATGATAATAATAATAATAATAGAAATAGTAATAATATTAATAATAGTAATAATGATAATAATGATAATAATCATAACAATATTAATGATAATAGTAATAATGATGATAATAGTAACAATACTAATAATAATCATAGTGATAATGATAATGATAAGAATTGTTATATTCATCATGACGATGATAATAGTAGATAGATAATCATAATGATGATAATGATAATAGTTTTCATTATAATGAAAACTATTATCTCTCTCTCTGATAGTAATACCGATAATGACGTTCATGAAAAAAATGATAATGATGATGATAATGATAATAATCGTGATAATAATAACAATAATGATAATGATAATAACAACAACAACAAAAACAACAAATGAAAATAATAATGGTCATAATAGTAGCAACAATGATAATAATAATGATCATAATAAAAACAACAATAATGATAATAATGATAAACATTACTATTACTACTGTTACTACAAGCACTAGTACTACTACTGCTACTACCACTACTACTACTACTGCTACTACCACTACTACTACTACTACTGCTACTACCACTACTACTACTACTACTACTGCTACTACCACTACTACTACTACTACTGCTACTACCACTACCACTACTACTACTACTGCTACTACCACTACTACTACTACAACCTCTATTAAAACTACTGCTGCAGCTACTACCATCACTTCTGCTACTATTACTCACACTTCTTTTAATGATGCTAGACCAGTAACAACACCTACTACTACTACTATTTCTACTACTACTACTACTACTACCAAAACTGCTGCTACTGCTGCAATTAGATCTTGTGCTATTATGACAGCTACTATACAGCTACTCTTTCTATAATTCTTGCTACTACTACAAATATAACAAGAACAACAGGAACAAGAACAAAAACAACACTAAAAAACACAACAACAACACTGACAATAGGCAAACAGTAACAACAACAACATTAACCACAGGCAAACAACAACAATAACAACAGCAGCAACATCGACAACAGGCAAACAGTAACAACAACAACATTAACAACAGACAAAAAACAACAATAACAACAACAGCAACATCAACAACAGGCAAACAATAACAGCAAAATCAACAAACGGAAAAAAAAAAAAAAATTACACCCAAACTGCTTTAGAATGCAAATGAAGATTCCCACGTTTGGCCCACTGTGAAAACCCCGGCACGTTTTAAGGGAACTTTAGATTTTTATCTTATATTTATTGCCGTGCGGAGGTTACATAACAACCCGTCGCTGGGGACTTCCTGGTGATGCAACCTGGCTAGGTTCATTGCAAGATGGAGATGCTTAGGGCGTGAACGGCAAGGTGGGTCCCGTCTCTCTCTCTGTCTATCTGCCTGTCTTGTCTATCTATTTGTTTGTCGATCTATCTATCTGTCTGTCTACCTTTCTATCTATTTATCTACCTTCATATCTACCTACGTATCTATCTATCTATCTATATATCTCTCTGTTTCTGTATGCCTGTCTAGCTAGCTAACTAGCTAGCTAGCTAGCTATTCATCTATCCCTCTATTTATCTCTGTCTTACTTTCTCTCTCTTTCGTAATTGAATGGTCGTGAGGGGTCAGTAGCAATCAGCCAATCTCTCTCTCTCTCTCTCTCTCTCTCTCTCTCTCTCTCTTTCTCTCTCTCTCTCTCTCTCTCTCTCTCTCTCTCTCTCTCTCTCTCTCTCTCTCTCTCTCTCTCTCTCTCTCTCTCTCTCTCTCTCTCTCTCTCTCTCTCTCTCTCTCTCTCTCTCTCTCTCTCTCTCTCTCTCTCTCTCTTTCTCTCTCTCTCTCTCACTTTCTTCCTCTCTCTATCGATATATCTATCTGTCTTTCTGTCTATCATGTGTGTGTGTGTGTCTGTCTCTGTTCCGTTCTCTCTCTCCCTGGTAAGAAAGAATGAAATTGTAGATACCAGCTGTAATATCAAAATATACTCTTTTCCGTGGAAGTCGTATATGGAAAAGCATTGTTAGAGTGACGCCCAGTGCCAAGAAGATTGTTTACAAACTGCCTTCAGCGCGGGTGCCAGCCTTGCATACACATATCATTAGTTTCGGTGTCAAGAACGTGATAAAAACTCGCTTGAGAAAGCTATTTTTTGGGGTTACTTTTGTTAGAAGAGGAAGATATGAGAAATATTATTTTGTTTGACTATCTGAGTTCCCTCTGTCTTTCTTTCTGCTTCTCTCTCTCTCTGTCGTGCTGTCTGTCTGTCTGTTTGGCTCTCTCTCTCTCTCTCTCTCTCTCTCTCTCTCTCTCTCTCTCTCTCTCTCTCTCTCTCTCTCTCTCTCTCTCTCTCTCTCTCTCTCTCTCTCTCTGCCTGAATGTCACTTTCTTACATGCTCTTTCTGTTTATTTTCTTCTTTCTC
>NC_061820.1:32800703-32803203 GCF_019202785.1 Penaeus chinensis | reverse complement strand
GCACTGCAGTAGGCCCTCAGTGCCGTTGCGTGAAGCCCCACGACCCCCGTCCGCGTGGCGTGCAAGCAGGCCACGCAGCCCTTTCCGTCCCCAGCTGGCCTGCCCGTCCGCTGCCTGCCGCGCCGAGGCTCGTCCTCGTCAAGCGGCCGTTACACCCTCGGCCTCGAAGGTGCGCCCTCGGATCGGCCTGGCCCGCGGCTCTCTCGCGTCCCTCGGCCTAACCGGCGTGTTTGAGGGCGACTGTCATTCATCGGCTCCAGCTTTATCCCCAAGGAGTCGGCGTGCGCGTGCTTGGAGCGAGAGTTCAACGACCTCGGCCGAGCCACGTGGCCGCCATTACCGACGCTCAACCTCTCTCTCCATCGCCGCCACACACGCCTCGCCCGCCCTCCTCTTTCATACACACAACCTCATATTATGTATTTTTTTAACGTACAAAGGAGCCTCGAGGCGTGATGAGTCGTGTTTTGGTCTTGTTGTGATCGTTGCGGGAGTCGTCCGCTCGCCGATCTCGCCAGCCTCCACCGACGTCGATATCCGAACTTCCGATCTCTTTTCCGCGATCGCCGGACGTCATTTCGCGTCGTCGTGATGTCAGACGTCGAGTAGGTGCGTTTAGCCTTATGTAAATGACGACAGTGAACGAAATACACCAAACCACAGCTTCTCGGACAGCGTTCAATGTGCTGAGGTCGTTCACCCCGTCAGCCTGCTCGGCCGGCATGCACTCTCAGACATACAGACTCAGCTACACACATGCGAAACCTGCTATTTGAGAGATTTAAATGCAGGAAAGAGCTGTGTGGCAAATATTACATCTTCATAAGCTGAAACACAATTACCATCAGACAATGATATCGAAACCCTTGTAAATACATATACAGATTTCCCTCTTAACACAAAATACAGACGGATTTTCCCGAAAACTCCCTCACTTAAACTTTCACATACGAGAAATTATTTTTATGTACAGATGTGTATTTAAAAATAACCCTTAACGGATAGAATAAAAGCTTATAAACTCATTTTATTTACGAATTGGAATGAAAAGAATACTAAGAGAGATTACAAACAAGAAAAAATCTTTGTTTCATTTTTCGTCGTGTACATTAAGAATAGATGTATCTATTCATCTATTTATTTTTTACAAATCTCATGGCATCTTCCCATCATATGAAGAAATCAAGAAAATTTTTATGTTGATTTGTTTATAAGTTTAGCAAAATTGTCTGAAATGTTTATAAAGTGATCTCAGCATGGGAGATTCTTAACGTTTATTGTTATCTGTCCAAATTACTAACTATCAACAATTAAATTCTTGTTTCAACTAGCTCTTTGACATCTAACGAACTCATGCTTCACAAAGGTTCATCATGGCCTTAAGTTTTCAGTATATTCACAACAGTATATTCAGTATATTTTCAGTGTACTCAAATCAAGTTCCCAGCATCTTCACCTTTCACTCTTTTCCTTTCTAAAACTTAGAATCAACCCCTTTATTACAATCTCAACAATAATAATCAACCCCTTTACGACAACGTCCTCAATAGGATTCAAACCCTTTATTAAAACCATAACAACCGCTCCAAACAACCTCTAACATATCCTTAAGATATATCACTCACAGTATCCCTTCTATCACTTCCATAAAATCTTTATAAAATCCTCTTTTTGTCTCACCAGCCTTTGCAAATGCATGCAATCCCATCCTTTTACCTCATTGCAATATCCTACTTACCTCGCTAGTCTCCGCTTTCACCCTCGCTATCCTGTACTTGTATCATCATTCGTGCAGCTGATACATGATACGTACATGCATTTATGTATGTATGTGTGTGTATGTGTGTGTGTGCCGTATATCATAAGGATAAGAGGAAGAGAGAGAGAGAGAGAGAGAGAGAGAGAGAGAGAGAGAGAGAGAGAGAGAGAGAGAGAGAGAGAGAGAGAGAGAGAGAGAGAGAGAGAGAGAGAGGGAATGAAAGAAAGAGAGAGAGAGAGAAGAAAGCGAAACAGAAAAAGAAAACGAAAGAAAAAAAACAAACCATTATTTCCTCATCCTGCTGCAGCTCTTTCCCTCTCCCTCCATCCGTGACCTCCTTTACACTCCTGCACAAGGTCCTGACCTAGTCTGACCGACCGCCTGCAAGCAAAGGCACGGGTGTCTAGGGAACAGTTAGCAGACTGCGGAGATTCGGGATTAGCTGCTTCCAAACCCTAAGCTTTATTACTAACTGCATTTCGTGACGATACCGGATGTTGAGCTTCCTGCAGTGACCCAGTGCCTCGTGGGTTGGGCTACACGCACACAGGGACACACACACACACTCACACACACGCGCGCGCGCACATACACAGAATCTTATGCATACACACAGGGAGACATTTACACACAGGAAGACACACATACATACAAAGAATAATATGCACGCATACATATACATACACGCTCACAAGAGCACATGTACACAGGGTAAACACACACACTCATACAGACAACAAA
>NC_061820.1:32788203-32790703 GCF_019202785.1 Penaeus chinensis | reverse complement strand
TTCTCCTCGCTGGAACTACCACTGTTCTCTTTTGAGTCACAGGAGGGGGTGGGATCCTTACGGCTGTGCGTCTAAAGGATCTCGATCTTGGTTGGGTTGTCGGGTCTATCGGCTTCCGTCTGTCTCTTTGGTTTAGTCTGGTTATCTGTCTCCTTTTTCCTCTCTCTCTCTCTCTCTCTCTCTCTCTCTCTCTCTCTCTCTCTCTCTCTCTCTCTCTCTCTCTCTCTCTCTCTCTCTCTCTCTCTCCCTCTCTTTATTTCTCTTTCTCTCTCTCTCTCTCTCTCTCTCTCTCTCTCTCTCTCTCTCTCTCTCTCTCTCTCTCTCTCTCTCTCTCTCTCTCTCCCTCTCTTTATTTCTCTTTCTCTCTCTCTCTCTCTCTCTCTCTCGCTCTCTCTCTTTCACTCTCTCTCTCTCTCTCTTTTTCTCTCTCTCTCTCTTTATTTCTTTCTCTCTCTCTCTCTCTCTCTCTATGTAAGATACATAGATAGACATATAAATAAATAAACAGATGGATAGATAGATAGATAGATAGATATATATATAGATAGATAGATAGATAGATAGATAGATAGATAGATAGATAGATAGATAGATAAATAGATAGATAGGAGGTTGACATACCGCATGTCGGTGCAGTAACTTTCTAAATTATGCAAACTTAGCAATAAATAGATAAAGGGATAAATAAAAAGGCAAATCAATAGATAAATAAGTAAATAGATAAACAAATAAATAAACAAATAAATAAAACCACATTAACAATTACGTGAAAACCGAAGAAAAGACAAAGAGTGAAAAAAACAACTAAATATTCCCAATACCTTCGCATGACCGATCGCGACGAAAGCTGCATTGATGGATGCCTCCCCCTCTCTAATGCCCAAATGTATAGATATTATTCCACCCCAATGCCCACAATATTGGCCCCGATTGAAGGGGAGGGCGTGAATGGCACCAAGTAAATTGCCGGAGAAGATATGAATAATATATAAAGCATTGGAAGCTTCCATGGGGGACCGCTACCACCCCCCACGAGTGTATGGTAGGAGAGAGCGTAGGAGAGGCTGGGCGTCAGGCGTTCTACCTTGTCGTGAATGCGTGGAGGAGTCGTTCTCTTCCAGGGGCGGAGGTGGAGGGGCAGCAGGTTGGGGGGGGGGGTCGTTAAGGGCAATGCTCCCTGAATTATACATTGTGTAACTTATTCAGTGTATATTATTATTTTTGTTTCGTATATATTATTCATATTTTACATCTCGATTTCCCCTGGGATTTTGCTATCGGGCCAAGAATGTAGGGGGATGGGGGGGGGGGGGGGTCCGTGGTAAATGTCATACATATATAGATGGTAGAGGCCTAGGGAATCCATCGTTAACAATAATACTAATAACAATGACAATAATAATAATAATAATAATAATAATAATAATAATAATAATATTAGTGATGAATAATAATGACAATAATAACAATGATAATAATAATAATAATAATGGCAATAATAATGATGATAATAATAATAATAATAATAACAATAATAATAATAATAATAATGATGATGATAAAAATAATAATAATGATAATAATAGTAATAATGATAATAATAGTAATAATATTAATAGTAATAGTGGTAATGATATTAAAAATAATGACAATAATACAAATAACAAAAGTAAACTAATCATTTGACCACTTGGAGATAAGACCACTTCGTCACAACTCCGATGCCGCTGTCACTCACCTCTTCCTCCTCCTTGTCCTCTTCTGTTACTCCGTCCATTTTCCTCTCTGGTCTTCCTCTTCCTTCCTCTTTCCCTGCATTCAGCTCAACAGTTCTCTTTTCTCCGTGCTCCGGTTTTCCTAGCATGGTTAATGGTTTCCTTGCATGGTTAATGGTTTCCTTGCATGGTTAATGGTTTCCTTGCATTGTCGGGTTTCCCTTGACTATCCGTGTGTACTGTACGCGTATTATAATCTTCCTGGTCTGTGTTTTTGTGTCATTTTTATTAATATCGTTTTTATATATATATATATTTTTTTTTATCAGGTTCGTATCTTTTATTAACGTTAACGATATCAGAAGTAGTAGTGACATTATTGTTATTTCTATTATCATTATTATTACCATTTGTCATTATTTTTTCCTTAATATTATTATCATCTTCAGCTTCATTGTCTTGTTATTACCATTATCTTCATCAGCTTCTCTTATTGCCTCAATGAAAATGGTTAGATTAAGGTTCGACTTTAATTCATCAAATTACAATTATTTTGATGAATTTATATCGAAACTTTACACAATAATTACATATTTTACAGTGTGGAAGTGTTTACTCTCCTTTATAGATTTTTTTTTTTTTTTTTTTTTTTTTTGTCAGTAGGAATTATGGTCGACTGAAGTGGCATATAGTTGGACTCCGTGTTCATTATGTACAGGAGGGAACTGATGATGTTTTATATTAAGAAGGATTGAATAAAAAGTGCAGTTTATATACTATCATAA
>NC_061820.1:32778203-32783203 GCF_019202785.1 Penaeus chinensis | reverse complement strand
TTTCAGTTTCTGCTGAGCGCTGGAGTACTCGGCCAGCAGTCTCGCCAGGCGGGTGTTCAGCGTGTCGATGGAGGTTTCTGGGGGGGTTGGAGCCGTGTAATTACAAAAAATGGTAGTATTGGTACTACTACTACTACTATTACTACAAATACAACGATGGTAATGATGATAGTGATAATGGTAAAAAGTAGTGATAAGAAAGATACTAGTAGTAACGGCAATAACAATTATGATGATATTTATAATAACAATAATGACAATGGTAATAAGAATAACAATGATAACAACAACAACAACAATAATAACGATAATGATGAACACATAAACAGATAAATGATAGACTCTAACTAGGGCACGTAACAATCGTATACATCCTAAATACTAATTCTGAATATTCAATACAATCCCTAGAGGGATGGCACTACACTACATGAGCAAAAAGCAAGGCATATTGTTACATTTCTGTTAACATTTTCCTTTGTATATTTAGCGTTTTCGTATCATCGCATTTGCAATATAATATCTCCTGGTATTACCGTTTCGATATGTAATTGTAATTTCATTAAGGTATTCCCAAATGTCATTAACATTTTCATATCATGGTAGTTTTAGTAATACAACCCCTTATATTATCAACTTATTTATAAAGCTTTGTATTTTCATAGGCATATCAACGAATGTAGTTAAAGAAATCATATTTCATATTTTCTCCACTATCATCAACCTTTTCGTATACCGCTAAATCTTTATAATTTCCGTTATATATCATTAGCATCATAATCACTCGTTAATCTTCGTCTTTATTCATAACTTCGGTAGTACTCAAATCACGTTATATTTCTTTATGTTATATTAACACTTTTTCTCTTCCCGTACACTGCGCCCGTTAGGAAGGCATATATCCCCGTTATTTTAGTGCTATATGTTCCACGGAAGAGATTTTGCGTTTTAAATGTAATTGGGCAGATTGATTTATGATTTAAATTTATAGCCGATTCATCTGTGCAATGGCAGAGCTCGAGTACTTTTCCTGAACTTTTTTTTACAGAAATATAATTATGTGTTCAGATTTCTTTATATTTTGCAGGGTAATTTACCATAACACTACTGCTTCTTTATAGATGATTTGTATTTTGTTCAATAGTTTCTCCACACAGCGTTAACATTTTTTATCATATCATTGCAACCTCTTCAACATTTTCGAAGAATATCATGAACACCTTTATAGATCACTGTATTTTCTTCAACGTTATTCCAAAATACTAACATTTTTACCTATCTTTATATTTTCTTAGAGGTTCTCCGCGGATATCACTAACATTTTTCTATAGCTATATGATTTCCCCTCAATATCACTTATTTACAGATCAGTATTAAAACTTTCTTTGATAACATTTTCCAAGACTATAATCAACTCTAATTTTATTTTTCTCAGACCAACAATTAACATTTTCTCAAGATTTTCTTCCGGGCGTCTTACCAAAACGACTAATCTTGTCCGTCATGGTCTCCTGCTGCTCCTGCGCCGCCTTCAGCGCATCCTCGTCCAGGAGCCCGTCCTTCATGAGCAGCTGACGCCCTCGCTCCATCAGGGACTTCTTGGCGTCAGGATACTGCAGGAGGATAGGATCTCGTTATGTAGATGGGTAGTGTACATAGGTGTTTATGTGTGTATGTGTTTGTTGGTGTATCGTGTGTGTGTGTGTGTGTGTGTGTGTGTGTTTGTGTGTGTGTGTGTGTGTGTGTGTGTTTGTGTGTGTGTGTGTATCGTATGTGTGTGTGTGTGTGTATCGTGTGTGTGTGTGTGTGTGTGTGTGTGTGTGTGTGTGTGTGTGTGTGTGTGTGTGTGTGTGTGTGTGTGTGTGTGTATGTGTATGTGTGTGTGTGTGTGTGTGTGTGTGTGTGTGTGTGTGTGTGTGTGTGTGTGTGTGTGTGTGTGTGTGCAATAATTTTCTACGGCATTTTATCGCCAACAATATAAACATCAATATCGTCATGTAAAGTATTTTCATCAGCAATGAATTTATCGATAATAGATACTCTTTTTTACCCTTATCTACAATATATATTACTTATCTACAGTATTGTTACCTTTACAATTCTTAACCTACAATCTCTGTAATATTTCCCTACTTTTCTATCAATGATATTGATAGTTACAAACTTTGCTGACAGCTTCTTAATTGAAGTATATCTTTATCTACAACATTTTGTAAAACATTTCCGTCTCCAGTATTTTTATGTGTGATATGAATTCAAAATATTCCATTATACAGTGTTTTATCAATGATATTCAGCAGTATCTTTATAAACAATGTTCTCAGCTACAATACGTCAGTCTCTCCAAAGTCTCAAATATATAAAGCACCAATTCAATAAACCAGTTTAAATAAACTGCCATTAACCCCTTAGATAAATGAAAAAGAAATTCAAATACGGAAATCATATTTAAGTTTATACACCCACCTCCGTCAGAGCGTCCCACAGGTCATCTTTTGAGAGGCAGAACAGGTCAGAATAACCGACACTCCTGACATTGGCTGTTCTTCTGTTCCCCGTCTTGTTCCCGACGATGTTCAGAATCGAGACCTGGAAGGAGTTTGAGATTTAGTCCTTGTTCTGTAAAATATGGATAGATAGATTTTTTTTCAGCGGTCTTGGTGTTTGTGTGGAATGGGTTGAGTGTATCGAGGACAAGTTAGTGGACTTAATTCTATTTGTCTTTTTTTTTTTTTAAATCTTTTTTAATACATTATTTACGTGATTTGAAATGTTCGTATGGATGGTGAGAAGAGACGAACAAAATTGTTTTTTATGGATTATATATCACTTTAGATACAGTCACAAACGCACAGACACATGAGCAATCAGGATTCTCTTCTAGTACCAACCTTGTGGTAAACTACTTTTCTTAATATGTTGTTGTGTGAGTTTAGAGAGAGAACTGGAAAAACTAATGAATATTTTACTTCCCATGTGTGTTAGATCACACACACACACACACACACACACACACACCTCCTCCTCCTTCCCCGTCCACACATACATACACCCTCTTTCCCCCTCCCCTCGCTCATACACCCCCCCTTCCCCCCTCCCTTTTCACACACACACCCATGCCCCCTCCCCTTCCACACACACGCCCATGCCCCCCCCCCCTTCCCGAAACACACAACACAGCACAAACCAGCTCCTAAGACCTACCTCTCCAAAGACGCTGCCAGCACCTAAAGTTGCGTACACAGTCTTCCCGTCGTCGGCCACTACAGAAAGCTTTCCTCTTTTCACGATGTACATTTCCTTCCCGACGTCTCCCTTGCGGCAAACGAAGTCACCCGGACTGAAGACCTGAAGAAGTGAGGAAGTCGGGGGTGGTGATGTTAGCGATGGGGGAATGGTTAATTAGGGTATGGTGAGGGTATTGTGCCGATAGGGTTAATTTATACGAGGGAGCGGATACTGTGGTAACCCGATGGAGTAACGGTCAATTTGGGTATGGTGAGGGTATTCTGGTGATGGTATTGATATGAGTATGGCGATGTAGGAATGATGTATTCGGGTATGATGAGGGTATAGTGATGATTGGGTTCATTATAGCGGGGGTACTGTGGTGACGCGATGTAGGTCTGGTTAATTCGGGTATGGTGAGGGTATAGTGATGATTGGGTTCATTATAGCGGGGGTGGTACTGTGGTGACGCAGTGTAGGTATGGTTAATTTTGGTATGGTGAGGGTATGGCTATATTGTTGCATCATTGCATGGCATTTTATATTTCAATGGGCAAGCATGACATTGTACTGGTGGGGGAAAACGTACTTTCACATAAAAAGACCGTCTCCGTATATATAATTCCTTTTTATGACATTTTTCATAAATGTTCAGTGATTAAGTATGTCGCTTCTCTTGTCCTTTAAAGAATTGTATTTTTTTTAACTTCAAAGACCGTTTAATTTTAAAGTAATTCGTTTTGTGTTTTTCATTTAGACAAGGAATCATACAAGTGAGAGACTTATTTGAATATCGTTGCGGCAATTTTCAACTGCGTTTTACAAAGTACGCTCAGGAAATATATTCATTTTTATTTATTTATTTTTTTTTGTTTTTTTGTTTTCCATTTTATGCAAAAGCAATGCCAAATAATGCATGATTGTTGAAAGCCCAAATATATTACTAGGATTTCTAATTCGCTATCTGGCCGTCTATCTACAGTATATTTATCTATTTATCTATCTGTCTATCTATCTATATATGCATACATACATATATTCATGTTCGTATGAATATATGTATATTTCTATCTACCTATCTAAATACCTCTTTACACGTCTATGTATGTCTGTTTATCTATCGATCTATCTATCTATCTACCTGTGTAGCGTACTCATCACAACGTAAAGGTAGCATTAACTCAACGAGAAATACAAGATGATCACGCAACACTATTCTCAACAAAATCCAATAAAACGAAAAACAGAAAATGAATAAAATGAGAAAACCGAAAGAATTCCATATATAAAGAAAATAATCCATTCCCTTGTCTCACCTGTAGTTTCAGCTTGAGAACGAGCTCCACAAGCAAGCCCGGCTCACAGTCTTGAAAAATCCGCACTTGCTTTAACGTGTCAAGATGCACGTGAATCGCAATTTCCGCTTTAAGTTTGTCTGGTAAAGACTTCAGGACCTGCGGGATTTGTAAAAATTATCACTATTAACTAGAAATAATTTTCTTTTCTAATACTGATGACGTATATAGGATCTATACCATTTTGGAAATGATGCGATACATTTTCGTAAAGTTGGTGTTGGATGAGTGAAGAGAAAAAGAAATGTCCATTTGTATTTGGACTTACAAAAGGCAAACAAGAGAACTGATCAGCCTTGCACAGAAAGCGAGAGAAATGATTGATCTCGCAACAGAAAAGAAGAAATGATTAGCCTTGCAACAGAAAACAAGAGAACTGATTAGCCTTGCAACAGAAATCAACAGAATCGACGAACG
>NC_061820.1:32746809-32748103 GCF_019202785.1 Penaeus chinensis | reverse complement strand
CAGGATATACGAAGGTAAATTCTAAACTGTTTTGCCCGGACATAAAACTTTAAACAGAAAATACACTAATTATGTATATAAGCTTTTGCTTATATATCTATTACCTTAGTCTATTGTATTTGGTATGCACGTATTCTAATCTATTTCATCATAATAAATCGTGCTACATTTTGCCGTTCATGTCATATACTGTACTGTATTTAACAAATCACGTACTGCCCATTATTTTTATCTTCCGTTCTTTTGCCTTATGACTTATATACTGCATTTTGCCACACATGCATTATAATGTATTTTGGCGATCGTGCATTGAATTGACTTCATATAATGACACTATATCTTACCCTTCACTTAATATACTACATCCAGCCATTCATATAACTTCCTATATTTTGCCATTCACATAACATACAATATTCTTCCATTCAAACTTTCAACACATGATAACCCTGCATTCATATAATAAACCTGTCCAGAAGAGCTTCCCTGTGGCGCCGGTGATGACCTGTTACAGCCGGTGGACGGAGAATGGACGTTAGAAAGAAGGAAATCGATATTTATTGGCAAAGGTATCTGAGGGTCCTGAGCGCTGCAGGAGAGGGGTAGGGGGCAGGGAGCAGGGTCGGGAAGGGGGGAATTATAGAGTGTGGGGGGGGGGGGGGGAGGGGATGTATTGGCATGGGAGCATATAGATCGTGATCAAAATCCTGATAATGCGCTACATTGGCACACATTAGTTTGGAGAGAGCGGGACGTATCTCGGAATATACATACATACATACATACATACATACATACATACATGCATACATACACACAGACACACACACACACACACACACACACACACACACACACACACACACACACACACACACACACATATATATATATATATATATATGTATGTATGTATGTAAGTCTCTCTCTCTCTCTCTCTCTCTCTCTCTCTCTCTCTCTCTCTCTCTCTCTCTCTCTCTCTCTCTCTCTCTCTCTCTCTCTCTCTCTGTCTCTGTCTCTCTCTCTCTCTCTCTCTCTCTCTCTCTCTCTCTCTCTCACGAGAGAGACAGACAGACAGAAAGACAGAGAGACTGAGAATCATAAAGACAAAACCACACCGATAAAAATAAATAAAAAAACCAAGAGAAAACCAACAAAAGAAAAAGAAAATCACACCCCACCCCCCCTCAAAAAATAAAAATTCCAAACAGACCAAAATGAATCGAAAATGAAAGCGAGTGAGCGAGAGAAGCAACGCACTCGCTCCGTCATGTTTGTCTCTGTCCTCATCAAG
>NC_061820.1:32726809-32734309 GCF_019202785.1 Penaeus chinensis | reverse complement strand
GAGAAACGTGAAAGAGATATCGAGAGAAACGTGAGAGATATATCGAGAGAAACGTGAAAAGGATATCGAGAGAAACGTGAAAGAGATATCGAGAGAAACGTGAAAGAGATATCGAGAGAAACGCGAAAGAGATATCGAGAGAAACGTGAAAGAGATATCGAGAGAAACGTGAAAAGGATATCGAGAGAAACGTGAAAGGGATATCGAGAGAAACGTGAAAGAGATATCGAGAGAAACGTGAAAGAGATATCGAGAGAAACGTGAAAGAGATATCGAGAGAAACGTGAAAGAGATATCGATAGAAACGTGAAAAGGATGTCGAGAGAAACGTGAAAGAGATATCGAGAGCAGCGTGAAAGAGATATCGAGAGAAACCTCAGAGATATCGAGAGAAACGTGAAACAGATATCGAGAGAAACGTGAAAAGGATATCGAGTGAAACGTGAAAGACATATCGAGAGAAACGTGAAAGAGATATCGAGAGAAACGCGAAAGAGATATCGAGAGAAACGTGAAAGAGATATCGAGAGAAACGTGAAAGAGATATCGAGAGAAACGTGAAAAGGATGTCGAGAGAAACGTGAGAGATATATCGAGAGAAACGCGAAAGAGATATCGAGAGAAACGTGAAAAGGATTTCGAGAGAAACGTGAAAGAGATATCGAGAGAAACGTGAAAGAGATATCGAGAGAAACGTGAAAGAGATATCGAGAGAAACGTGAAAAGGATGTCGAGAGAAACGTGAGAGATATATCGAGAGAAACGCGAAAGAGATATCAAGAGAAACGTGAAAAGGATTTCGAGAGAAACGTGAAAGAGATATCGAGAGAAACGTGAAAGAGATATCGAGAGAAACGTGAAAAGGATGTCGAGAGAAACGTGAAAGAGATATCGAGAGAAACGTGAAAGAGATATCGAGAGAAACGTGAAAAGGATGTCGAGAGGAACGTGAAAGAGATATCGAGAGAAACGTGAAAGAGATATCGAGAGAAACGTGAAAGAGATATCAAGATAAACGTGAAAGAGATATCGAGAGAAACGTGAAAAGGATGTCGAGAGAAACGTGAAAGAGATATCGAGAGAAACGTGAAAGAGATATCGAGAGAAACGTGAAAGAGATATCGAGAGAAACGTGAAAGAGATATCGAGAGAAACGTGAAAGAGATATCGAGAGAAACGTGAAAAGGATGTCGAGAGAAACGTGAAAGAGATATCGAGAGAAAACTCAGAGATATCGAGAGAAACACGAAAGAGATATCGAGAGAAACGTGAAAGAGATATCGAGAGAAACGTGAAAGAGATATCGAGAGAAACGTGAAAGAGATATCGAGAGAAAACTCAGAGATATCGAGAGAAACACGAAAGAGATATCGAGAGAAACGCGAAAGAGATATCGAGAGAAACGTGAAAGAGATATCGAGAGAAACGTGAAAGAGATATCGAGAGAAAACTCAGAGATATCGAGAGAAACACGAAAGAGATATCGAGAGAAACGTGAAAGAGATATCGATAGAAACGTGAAAAGGATGTCGAGAGCAGCGTGAAAGAGATATCGAGAGAAACCTCAGAGATATCGAGAGAAACGTGAAACAGATATCGAGAGAAACGTGAAAAGGATATCGAGAGAAACGTGAAAGAGATATCGAGAGAAACGTGAAAGAGATATCGAGAGAAACGCGAAAGAGATATCGAGAGAAACGTGAAAGAGATATCGAGAGAAACGCGAAAGAAATATCGAGAGAAACGCGAAAGAGATATCGAGAGAAACGTGAAAGAGATATCGAGAGAAACGCGAAAGATATATCGAGAGAAACGTGAAAGAGATATCGAGAGAAACGCGAAAGAGATATCGAGAGAAACGTGAAAGAGATATCGAGAGAAACGTGAAAGAGATATCGAGAGAAACGTGAAAGAGATATCGAGAGAAACGTGAAAGAGATATCGAGAGAAACGTGAAAGAGATATCGAGAGAAACGTGAAAGAGATATCGAGAGAAACGGTAAAGAGATATCGAGACAAACGTGAAAGAGATATCGAGAGAAACGTGAAAGAGATATCGAGAGAAACGTGAAAGAGATATCGAGAGAAACCTCAGAGATATCGAGAGAAACCTCAGAGATATCGAGAGAAACGGGAAAGAGATATCGAGAGAAACGTGAAAGAGATATCGAGAGAAACGTGAAAGTGATATCGAGAGAAACGTGAAAAGGATGTCGAGAGAAACGTGAAAGAGATATCGAGAGAAACGTGAAAGAGATATCGAGAGAAACGTGAAAGTGATATCGAGAGAAACGTGAAAAGGATGTCGAGAGAAACGTGAAAGAGATATCGAGAGAAACGGGAAAGAAACATCGAGAGAAACGTGAAAGAGATATCGATAGAAACGTGAAAAGGATGTCGAGAGAAACGTGAAAGAGATATCGAGAGAAACGCGAAAGAGATATCGAGAGAAACGTGAAAGAGATATCGAGAGAAACGTGAAAGAGATATCGAGAGAAACGCGAAAGAGATATCGAGAGAAACGTGAAAGAGATATCGAGAGAAACGTGAAAGAGATATCGAGAGAAACGTGAAAGAGATATCGAGAGAAACGCGAAAGAGATATCGAGAGAAACGCGAAAGAGATATCGAGAGAAACGTGAAAGAGATATCAAGAGAAACGTGAAAGAGATATCGAGAGAAACGTGAAAGAGATATCGAGAGAA
This sequence comes from Penaeus chinensis, assembly GCF_019202785.1. Taxonomy (NCBI): domain Eukaryota; kingdom Metazoa; phylum Arthropoda; class Malacostraca; order Decapoda; family Penaeidae; genus Penaeus; species Penaeus chinensis. The sequence goes on along the minus strand of NC_061820.1, from coordinate 32,731,604 downwards.
ACGTGAAAGAGATATGAAGAGAAACGTGAAAGAGATATCGAGAGAAACGTGAAAGAGATATCAAGAGAAACGTGAAAGAGATATCGAGAGAAACGTGAAAGAGATATCAAGAGAAACGTGAAAGAGATATCGAGAGAAACGCGAAAGAGATATCGAGAGAAACGTGAAAGAGATATCGAGAGAAACGCGAAAGACATATCGAGAGAAACGTGAAAAGGATGTCGAGAGAAACGCGAAAGAGATATCGAGAGAAACGTGAAAGAGATATCGAGAGAAACGTGAAAGGATGTCGAGAGAAACGCGAAAGAGATATCGAGAGAAACGTGAAAGGATATCGAGAGAAACGTGAAAGAGATATCGAGAGAAACGTGAAAGAGATATCGAGAGAAACGTGAAAGAGATATCGAGAGAAACGTGAAAGTGATATCGAGAGAAACGTGAAAACGATGTCGAGAGAAACGTGAAAGAGATATCGAGAGAAACGTGAAAGAGATATCGAGAGAAACGTGAAAAGGATATCGAGATAAACGGGAAAGAAACATCGAGAGAAACGTGAAAGAGATATCGAGAGAAACGCGAAAGACATATCGAGAGAAACGTGAAAAGGATGTCGAGAGAAACGTGAAAGAGATATCGATAGAAACGTGAAAAGGATGTCGAGAGAAACGTGAAAGAGATATCGAGAGCAGCGTGAAAGAGATATCGAGAGAAACCTCAGAGATATCGAGAGAAACGTGAAACAGATATCGAGAGAAACGTGAAAGAGATATCGAGAGAAACGTGAAAGAGATATCGAGAGAAACCTCAGAGATATCGAGAGAAACCTCAGAGATATCGAGAGAAACGGGAAAGAGATATCGAGAGAAACGTGAAAGAGATATCGAGAGAAACGTGAAAGTGATATCGAGAGAAACGTGAAAAGGATGTCGAGAGAAACGTGAAAGAGATATCGAGAGAAACGTGAAAGAGATATCGAGAGAAACGTGAAAGTGATATCGAGAGAAACGTGAAAAGGATGTCGAGAGAAACGTGAAAGAGATATCGAGAGAAACGCGAAAGAGATATCGAGAGAAACGTGAAAGAGATATCGAGAGAAACGTGAAAGAGATATCGAGAGAAACGCGAAAGAGATATCGAGAGAAACGTGAAAGAGATATCGAGAGAAACGTGAAAGAGATATCGAGAGAAACGTGAAAGAGATATCGAGAGAAACGCGAAAGAGATATCGAGAGAAACGCGAAAGAGATATCGAGAGAAACGTGAAAGAGATATCAAGAGAAACGTGAAAGAGATATCGAGAGAAACGTGAAAGAGATATCGAGAGAAACGCGAAAGAGATATCGAGAGAAACGTGAAAGAGATATCGAGAGAAACGTGAAAGAGATATCAAGAGAAACGTGAAAGAGATATCGAGAGAAACGTGAAAGAGATATCGAGAGAAACGTGAAAGAGATATTAAGAGAAACGTGAAAGAGATATCGAGAGAAACGTGAAAAGGATGTCGAGAGAAACGCGAAAGAGATTTCGAGAGAAACGTGAAAGAGATATCGAGAGAAACGTGAAAAGGATGTCGAGAGAAACGCGAAAGAGATATCGAGAGAAACGTGAAAAGGATATCGAGAGAAACGTGAAAGAGATATCGAGAGAAACGTGAAAGAGATATCGAGAGAAACGTGAAAGAGATATCGAGAGAAACGTGAAAGTGATATCGAGAGAAACGTGAAAACGATGTCGAGAGAAACGTGAAAGAGATATCGAGAGAAACGTGAAAGAGATATCGAGAGAAACGTGAAAAGGATATCGAGATAAACGGGAAAGAAACATCGAGAGAAACGTGAAAGAGATATCGAGAGAAACGCGAAAGACATATCGAGAGAAACGTGAAAAGGATGTCGAGAGAAACGTGAAAGAGATATCGATAGAAACGTGAAAAGGATGTCGAGAGAAACGTGAAAGAGATATCGAGAGCAGCGTGAAAGAGATATCGAGAGAAACCTCAGAGATATCGAGAGAAACGTGAAACAGATATCGAGAGAAACGTGAAAAGGATATCGAGAGAAACGTGAAAGAGATATCGAGAGAAACGTGAAAGAGATATCGAGAGAAACGCGAAAGAGATATCGAGAGAAACGTGAAAGAGATATCGAGAGAAACGTGAAAAGGATTTCGAGAGAAACGTGAAAGAGATATCGAGAGAAACGTGAAAGAGATATCGAGAGAAACGTGAAAGAGATATCGAGAGAAACGTGAAAAGGATGTCGAGAGAAACGTGAGAGATATATCGAGAGAAACGCGAAAGAGATATCAAGAGAAACGTGAAAAGGATTTCGAGAGAAACGTGAAAGAGATATCGAGAGAAACGTGAAAGAGATATCGAGAGAAACGTGAAAAGGATGTCGAGAGAAACGTGAAAGAGATATCGAGAGAAACGTGAAAGAGATATCGAGAGAAACGTGAAAGAGATATCGAGAGAAACGTGAAAAGGATGTCGAGAGAAACGTGAAAGAGATATCGAGAGAAACGTGAAAGAGATATCGAGAGAAACGTGAAAGAGATATCAAGATAAACGTGAAAGAGATATCGAGAGAAACGTGAAAAGGATGTCGAGAGAAACGTGAAAGAGATATCGAGAGAAACGTGAAAGAGATATCGAGAGAAACGTGAAAGAGATATCGAGAGAAACGTGAAAGAGATATCGAGAGAAACGTGAAAGAGATATCGAGAGAAACGTGAAAAGGATGTCGAGAGAAACGTGAAAGAGATATCGAGAGAAAACTCAGAGATATCGAGAGAAACACGAAAGAGATATCGAGAGAAACGTGAAAGAGATATCGAGAGAAACGTGAAAGAGATATCGAGAGAAACGTGAAAGAGATATCGAGAGAAAACTCAGAGATATCGAGAGAAACACGAAAGAGATATCGAGAGAAACGCGAAAGAGATATCGAGAGAAACGTGAAAGAGATATCGAGAGAAATGTGAAAGAGATATCGAGAGAAACTCAGAGATATCGAGAGAAACCGAAAGAGATATCGAGAGAAACGTGAAAGAGATATCGATAGAAACGTGAAAGAGATGTCGAGAGCAGCGTGAAAGAGATATCGAGAGAAACCTCAGAGATATCGAGAGAAACGTGAAACAGATATCGAGAGAAACGTGAAAAGGATATCGAGAGAAACGTGAAAGAGATATCGAGAGAAACGTGAAAGAGATATCGAGAGAAACGCGAAAGAGATATCGAGAGAAACGTGAAAGAGATATCGAGAGAAACGCGAAAGAAATATCGAGAGAAACGCGAAAGAGATATCGAGAGAAACGTGAAAGAGATATCGAGAGAAACGCGAAAGAGATATCGAGAGAAACGTGAAAGAGATATCGAGAGAAACGCGAAAGAGATATCGAGAGAAACGTGAAAGAGATATCGAGAGAAACGTGAAAGAGATATCGAGAGAAACGTGAAAGAGATATCGAGAGAAACGTGAAAGAGATATCGAGAGAAACGTGAAAGAGATATCGAGAGAAACGTGAAAGAGATATCGAGAGAAACGTGAAAGAGATATCGAGAGAAACGTGAAAGAGATATCGAGAGAAACGTGAAAGAGATATCGAGAGAAACGTGAAAGAGATATCGAGAGAAACGTGAAAGAGATATCGAGAGAAACGTGAAAGAGATATCGAGAGAAACGTGAAAGAGATATCGAGAGAAACGTGAAAGAGATATCGAGAGAAACGTGAAAGAGATATCGAGAGAAACGTGAAAGAGATATCGAGAGAAACGTGAAAGAGATATCGAGGAGAAACGTGAAAGAGATATCGAGAGAAACGCGAAAGAGATATCGAGAGAAACGTGAAAGAGATATCGAGAGAAACGCGAAAGAGATATCGAGAGAAACGTGAAAGAGATATCGAGAGAAACGTGAAAGAGATATCGAGAGAAACGTGAAAGAGATATCGAGAGAAACGTGAAAGAGATATCGAGAGAAACGTGAAAGAGATATCGAGAGAAACGTGAAAGAGATATCGAGAGAAACGTGAAAGAGATATCGAGAGAAACGTGAAAGAGATATCGAGAGAAACGTGAAAGAGATATCGAGAGAAACGTGAAAGAGATATCGAGAGAAACGCGAAGAGATATCGAGAGAAACGTTAAAGAGATATCGAGAGAAACGGGAAAGAGATATCGAGAGAGAGACGTGAAAGAGATATCGAGAGAAACGCGAAAGAGATATCGAGAGAAACGTGGAAAGAGATATCGAGAGAAACGTGAAAGAGATATCGAGAGAAACGTGAAAGAGATATCGAGAGAAACGCGAAAGAGATATCGAGAGAAAACGTGAAAAGGATGTCGAGAGAAACGTGAAAGAGATATCGAGAGAAACGTGGAAAGAGATATCGAGAGAAAACGTGAAAGAGATTCGAGAGAAACGTGAGAAGAGATATCGAGAGAAACGTGAAAGAGATATCGAGAGAAACGTGAAAGAGATATCGAGAGAAACGTGAAAGAGATATCAAGAGAAACATGAAAGAGATATCAAGAGAAACGTGAAAGAGATATCAAGAGAAACGTGAAAGAGATATCGAGAGAAACGTGAAAGAGATATCAAGAGAAACGTGAAAGAGATATCGAGAGAAACGCGAAAGAGATATCGAGAGAAACGTGAAAGAGATATCGAGAGAAACGCGAAAGACATATCGAGAGAAACGTGAAAAGGATGTCGAGAGAAACGCGAAAGAGATTTCGAGAGAAACGTGAAAGAGATATCGAGAGAAACGTGAAAAGGATGTCGAGAGAAAC
>NC_061820.1:32714309-32716809 GCF_019202785.1 Penaeus chinensis | reverse complement strand
AGAGAGAGAGAGAGAGAGAGAGAGAGAGAGAGAGAGACAGAGAGAGAGACAGAGAGAGAGACAGAGAGAGAGACAGAGACAGAGAGAGAGACAGAGACAGAGACAGACAGACAGACAAAGACAGGTAGAGAGACAGAGACAGAGAGAGACAGAGACGGACAGACAGACAGTCAGACAAAGACGATTACATATGTATGTATAAACCTATGACCATACTTGTGACAAACCCAAACACGGTAACGTGTACACAAAAATGAAAATGAAAAAAAAAACACAAAAAAAAAAAAAAAACAGCCACAGTAGGAAATGAAAATACATCGTAACGTTTCGAACCCTTCACGAGTTCCTCTTCGGACGAATAATAGACTTATATTGATCCATTTCGGTTTATTTTTCTTCTGAAGAGGAACACGTGAAGAGTTCGAAACGTTAATCATTATTTTAATTTCTTACTGTGGCCGTTTTCCTTTTCCTTTATGACCATACAGGGGAGGTAGGGAGGAGGGCAAAGGAAGGGGAGATGGGGAGGAGGGCAAAGGAAGGGGAGGTGGGGAGGAGAGCAAAGGAAGGGGAGAATGGGGGGAAAAGCAAAGGGGATGGTGGGGAGGAGGGCAAAGGAAGGGGAGATGGGGAGGAGGGCAAAGGAAGGGGAGGTGGGGAGGAGAGCAAAGGAAGGGGAGGTGGGGAGGAAAGCAAAGGAAGGGCAGGTGGGGAGGAGAGCAAAGGAAGGGCAGGTGGGGAGGAGAGCAAAGGAAGGGCAGGTGGGGAGGAGAGCAAAGGAAGGGCAGGTGGGGAGGAGAGCAAAGGAAGGGCAGGTGGGGAGGAGAGCAAAGGAAGGGGAGTTGGGGAGGAGAGCAAAGGAAGGGCAGGTGGGGAGGAGAGCATAGGAAGGGGAGGTGGGGAGGAGAGCATAGGAAGAGGAGATTGGGGGGAAAGCAAAGGGGAGGTGGGGAGGAGGGCAAAGGAAGGGGAGATGGGGAGGAGAGCAAAGGAAGGGGAGGTGGGGAGGAGAGCAAAGGAAGGGCAGGTGGGGAGGGGAGCAAAGGAAGGGGAGGTGGGGAGGAGAGCAAAGGAAGGGGAGAATGGGGGGAAAAGCAAAGGGGATGGTGGGGAGGAGAGCAAAGGAAGGGGAGTTAGGGAGGAGAGCAAAGGAAGGGGAGGTGGGGAGGAGAGCAAAGGAAGGGAAGGTGGGGAGGAGAGCATAGGAAGGGGAGAATCGGGGGAAAGCAAAGGAAGGGGAGAATCGGGGGAAAGCAAAGGAAGGGGAGGTGAGAGGAAAGCAAAGGGGAGGTGGGGAGGAGAGCAAAGAAATGGGAGAATGGGGGGAAAAGCAAAGGGGAAGGTGGGGAGGAAAGCAAAGGGGAAGGTGGGGAGGGCAGGCGAGTGAGAGCAAGAAGGCCACGGGATCGTGTTTCTCCCTCAACCCGATGTTTACAAAGTCAACAGTCGCTAATGACGACTAATAACGAAAGGTAAAAATGGTGTTTGACCTAAAAGATCGATGATTCCTGGATGTTGACGATGAGAATGGTGGCTGGAACACAATACAGAGATGTGGCGAAGGACTTTAGAAAGCACTATATTCAGGCCCCGAGGATATTTAGCTGGTCAGTAGATCAACATGAGGGGGGTGGGGGTGGGGTGGGGGTGGGGGGGGGGGGGGGGTTGGTAACATCCGTGTTGTTGTTATAAGATGATTATTGTTCTAGTTATTGTCATGGGTATTATTATCACTATTGTTGTTGTTGTTATTATTAATATTAGTATAATTATTATCATTATTATCATCATTATTATTATTGCTATCATTGTTATTATTATTATCACTATTATTATTAATTATTATTGTTATCATCATCACTATCATTATTATCGTTGTTCCTATTATCATTACTAATATCATTACTACTATTATTATCCTTTTTGTTATTATTATGTTACCATTATCATTATTGTTATTATTTTCATCCTCATTGTAATAATAATAATAATAGTAATAATAATAATAATAATAACAATAATAATAATAATAATAATAATAATAGTAATAATGATAATGGTAATAATAATAACAATAATGATAATAATAATCATTATTATTATTATTACTAATATCATTGTTACTATTATCTTTATTATTATTATAATAATAATAATTATTATTATAATAATAATAATTATTATTATTATTGTTGTTTTTTCAATTACCATTATTGGTATTATCATTATAATTATTATTTCTATCATTATTTTTATCACTATTATCATTATTGTTAATATTATTATTGTTGTTATTATCATTATTATCAATATAATTATTAGTATTGTTATTATTATCATTTACATTATCATTATTATTTTTATTGTTATTAATATTAATATTATTATTATTATCATTATAATAATTATTAGTATTATTATCATCATCATTATTATTATTATTATCATTATCATTATTATCGTCATTATTATCATTATCATTTTAATTGTTATCATTACT
>NC_061820.1:32701809-32704309 GCF_019202785.1 Penaeus chinensis | reverse complement strand
TAAATCAAAGAAAAAGGGCGAGACAGGCAGTACTCGTAATTGGCTCATTGGTGACTTCGTACAAGTGTAGCCATCTATGTGTAAAAACAATCAGACAATTAACTCACAGTGGGCATGGCACGTACGTACACGTCATGCTCGTCGGCATTGGGATATATATTTATATGTATGTATAGATGTATGTATGTATGGATACATAAACAAAAAAATATATAAATAGATATATGAATGTATAAATGAAGTGAAACTCTCTTCGTTATTTTCTTTTGACTACCACTGTGTTTGCTTAATTCCGCATGTCAGGCCAACCTCAGAGCGTGAAGTTTGCTTGAGAAAAGACAAACAGGAGCAGCGGCAAGAAGTCTGAAGTACAAGTTATGATTTTGCCGAGTCCTTTTGCCTTCCTGACTTCAACTTCCGATAGCTGTAGGACCTCAAATGATCCGGGTCTTAAAACTTCATCGCCTCTGAGAAGAAGTTCGGCGTCCTCTCTTCTAGGGTGGGGGGGGGGGGGGGGGGGGGGGGGGGGGGGGGGGGGGGGAGGGGGGTCGATGCAAGTGATCTGTCATGCATGTTGAGGGACGTGGTGATCTGGTGCAAATCCTGCGGAGCTTTTTAACACAATTTCGCCAGATCTTAACCCATTCGCCCCGGATTTATGTTCTGTCCCCTGTAGTTTTTTTTGTGAATGTTGTTACATACAGATAGCCCCCCACATGTGCTCAGCCGGCAAGGAGTCTATCAGTAGCCCTAGTGACCGATCCTGATTTCCCCATGACTTGAATTGGCGGGAAAATATCTTTTTCTTTCTATTACAATTGACATCGATACTATTACTATTGTTATTGATGTTATGATTATTAAATTGTTATCAAAAGCCCGATAACATTTAAGACTATGAAATAATGTAAAAGACCCTTTCCAGAGTCGAGGAAAAGGGTAAAAAGGTGAGATACGGAGGAATGAACCGACTCCATGGTGACTAAGCACTTGTAGAGCCATCAATGTGTAAATACAATAAATAAACTACATTGGGCATGGCATGTATTCTTGCCATACGAGGCGATTAGGTTAATTTCAGTGAATGTTGGCAAAACTTCCTCCATCCATGAATTATCTATTATTTACGGGGGATACATTTTATTCAGTATAAGAATATTAATCTTATGGGTGGGATGGTGTTTATGATAATTCAAGGCTTCCATATTCTTGTAATCTCTGGTTGGCTAATAGATTTTGCCTTCTTGTCTTTTTGGGAAAAGAGATTGATTGTAACCTGAGGAGTAATTTGCTAAGAGCACTCGGCTTTGTCCCAGTACAAGGTAGCCTTTTCTCATACCATTCTGTCTCTCTCTCGCTCACTGTGTATGCATTTATGTTTATATACACAAATATATGCATTAGTATATATGTATATACATTTATATATGTGTGTGTGTTTGTTTGTGTGTGTGTGTTGTGTGCTGTGTGCTGTGTGTTGTGTGTGTGTGTGTGTGTGTATGTGTGTGTGTGTGTGTGTGTGTGTGTGTGTGTGTGTGTGTGTGTGTGTGTGTGTGTGTGTGAGTGTGTGTGTGTGTGTATGATGTGTGTGTGTGTGTGTGTGTGTGTGTGTGTGTGTGTGTGTGTGTGTGTGTGTGTGTGCATGTGCATGTGTGTGTATTTATGTGTGTGTGCCTGTCTGTCGGTGTGTCTCTATGTTTCTGTGATTCTTTGGCCAACTTCCACGAACAGGAAAGAGAGGAAGAGAGACTAACATATTTCTTCTCGGTGATAGATTTTTGATAAGCTATTTCCTTGATTTCTCCTCTTTCTGTTTCTACCCGCACTTCTCTTCCTTTCTTCTGCACTGTTTGTCTGTCAGCCTGTCAGCAAAGTCTTCTTCTTATCTATTCTCACTCATTCGGTCTTTATCTATGTCTCTGGCTCTTTATCTTTATATGTGCTTCTCTCTCTCCCCCCCCCCTCTCTCTCTCCCTCCCTCCCTCTCTCTCTCTCTCTCTCTCTCTCTCTCTCTCTCTCTCTCTCTCTCTCTCTCTCTCTCTCTCTCTCTCTCTCTCTCGCTCTCTCGCTCTCTCACTCTCTCGCTCTCTCGCTCTCTCTCTCTCTCTCTCTCTCTCTCTCTCTCTCTCTCTCTCTCTCTCTCTCTCTCTCTCGCACTCTCGCTCTCTCTCTCTCTCTCTCTCTCTCTCTCTCTATCTTTCTTTCTCTCGCTTGGTCTATCTCTCTCTCTCTCTCTCTCTCTCTCTCTCTCTCTCTCTCTCTCTCTCTCTCTCTCTCTCTCTCTCTCTCTCTCTCTCTCTCTCATTTTCTCTCTCTCTCTCTCTCTCTCTCTCTCTCTCTCTCTCGCTCTCTCGCTCTCTCGCTCTCTCGCTCTCTCTCTCTCTCTATCTTTCTTTCTCTCGCTTGGTCTCTCTCTCTCTCTCTCTCTCTCTCTCTCTCTCTCTCTCTCTCTCTCTCTCTCTCTCTCTCTCTCTCTCTCTCTCTCTCTCTCTCTCTCTCT
>NC_061820.1:32661809-32666809 GCF_019202785.1 Penaeus chinensis | reverse complement strand
TAAAACCTTGATCCGTTTATTAGTGACGTGATTGACATTTTCATCTATTTTCGTACGTTTTCATTTCGTCAATATCATTTTCTCTTGGGAGGAAGGACTATTTGTATATATGATGAGGGAGATTTGATATTGGTTCAGATACCTTGGCGTGTGATTGTTCTAATTTCCTCATCATTATTGGTATTGGTGTCATTACTAGAATCATCATGGATGTCATTGAAATCATCCCTGTTGAAATTGTTTCTCTCGTTATCAGCCTCGTGTCAGTTAAGATAGTCATCGACATTTTTTATGATTATCTTGATTATCTTTTTTATCAGTTATTTCTTTTTGCCTTCATCATCAGCAATAGCATTGTTACTGCTATTATCATTATTGTTATTATACTTATTATCTATGTTATAATCACTATTATCATTATCATTATCATTATCATTATCATTATCATTATCATTATCATTATCATTATAATCATTATTGATATTATTATTATTATTATTATTATCAATATAATTATTGTTTGATTATCATAATTAAATTTCTATAATTATTATTATTATTAAAAGAATCCTTAAAATAGTAATGAGAAGGATAATGATAACGTACCCTTCCTTGTTTCTATCTTATGAACGGGGGGGGGGGGGTTGTTAGCACTAGGTCTTGCTAATTAATTGACTTAGAAGTTTCTTTTTTTCGTAGAAAGTTAAGTCAACAAAGGATTTTTTGTAAAGATTAACGAACATGGAGTCTTCGAGACGTCAAATTTAATGAGAAAGTTTAGAGTAGTTTGTCTAAGGAGAATGAGGTTGTTTAGGCCTATTTCTTTTTGTGGATACGGGTAAATGGTGCGGTATAAGGGTGGATAAAAATGATAATCAGTGCTAAATCTGTGTTAAGTCAGTGTTGGAAGCTGCAGGAAATATACTATAACCTTAGAGATAAGTAATCTATTCTTTAGAAGCACTATTTTGTGTTCACACACACATATGTGTATATATATGTATGTATACATATGTGTCTTTGTATATAAACATATATATATATATATATATATATATATATATATATATATATATACATATATCCACACACACACACGCGCGCACACACACACTCAATGATTTTAGAAAAGAGTTCACTCAGCTTAAACTTGAGATCCACAACTCTGAACCTTAAGAAAAATACTACCTCATAGCTTCCGAATTCCCCTTTCTTCTTGCTCGCTCATCTCTTTATATTTCAAGGAAGTAGAGCGGGCAGGGGTCAGCAGAGGGCCTCAGAGGGCAGCAGGGGGCAGCAGAAAAGTAGGGAGGAGGAACCAGAAGAAGGGGTGAATCAGGAAGCAGCAGGAGGGAAGCAGGAGGAAACAGAAGGAATGAATCAGGAAGCAGCAGGAGGGAAGCAGGAGGAAGCAGAATTTGTGAATAAGGAAACAGCAGGAGGGAAGCAGGAGGAAGCAGAATAGACGAATCAGGAAGCAGAAGGGAAGAATCAGGAAGCAGCAGGAGGAAGCAGAAGGGACGAATCAGGAAGCAGCAGGAGGGAAACAGGAGGAAGCAGAAGGGACGAATCAGGAAGCAGCAGGAGGAAGCAGAAGGGACGAATCAGGAAGCAGCAGGAGGAAAGCAGGAGGAAGCAGAAGGGACGAATCAGGAAGCAGCAGGAGGAAGCAGAAGGGACGAATCATGAAGCAGCAGGAGGGAAGCAAAAGGGACGAATCAGGAAGCAGCAGGAGGAAGCAGAAGGGACGAATCAGGAAGCAGCAGGAGGGAAGCAGGAGAAAGCAGAAGGGACGAATCATGAAGCAGCAGGAGGAAGCAGAAGGGACGAATCAGGAAGCAGCAGGAGGAAAGCAGGAGGAAGCAGAAGGGACGAATCAGGAAGCAGCAGGAGGAAGCAGAAGGGACGAATCAGGAAGCAGCAGGAGGAAGCAGAAGGGACGAATCAGGAAGCAGCAGGAGGGAAGCAGAAGGGACGAATCAGGAAGCAGCAGGAGGAAGCAGAAGGGACGAATCAGGAAGCAGCAGGAGGAAGCAGAAGGGACGAATCAGGAAGCAGCAGGAGGGAAGCAAAAGGGACGAATCAGGAAGCAGCAGGAGGGAAGCAGGAGGAAGCAGAAGGAATGAAACAGGAAGCAGCAGGAGGGAAGCAGAAGGGACGAATCAGGAAGCAGCAGGAGGGAAGCAGGAGGAAGCAGAAGGGACGAATCAGGAAGCAGCAGGAGGGAAGCAGGAGGAAGCAGAAGGGACGAATCAGGAAGCAGCAGGAGGAAGCAAAAGGGACGAATCAGGAAGCAGCAGGAGGGAAGCAGAAGGGACGAATCAGGAAGCAGCAGGAGGGAAACAGGAGGAAGCAGAAGGGACGAATCAGGAAGCAGCAGGAGGGAAGTAGGATGAAGCAGAAGGGACGAATCAGGAAGCAGCAGGAGGAAACAGAAGGGACGAATCAGGAAGCAGCAGGAGGGAAGCAGAAGGGACGAATCAGGAAGCAGCAGGAGGGAAACAGGAGGAAGCAGAAGGGACGAATCAGGAAGCAGCAGGAGGGAAGCAGGAGGAAGCAGAAGGGACGAATCAGGAAGCAGCAGGAGGAAGCAGAAGGGACGAATCAGGAAGCAGCAGGAGGGAAGCAGAAGGGACGAATCAGGAAGCAGCAGGAGGGAAACAGGAGGAAGCAGAAGGGACGAATCAGGAAGCAGCAGGAGGGAAGCAGGAGGAAGCAGAAGGGACGAATCAGGAAGCAGCAGGAGGAAGCAGAAGGAATGAATCAGGAAGCAGCAGAAGGGAAGCAGGAGGAAGCAGATGGGACGAATCAAGAAGCAGCAGGAGGAAGCAGAAGGGACGAATCTGGAAGCAGCAGGAGGGAAGCAGGAGGAAGCAGAAGGGACGAATCAGGAAGCAGCAGGAGGGAAGCAGGAGGAAGGAGAAGGAATGAATCAGGAAGCAGCAGGAGGGAAGCAGGAGGAAGCAGAAGGGACGAATCAGGAAGCAGCAGGAAGGAAGCAGGAGGAAGCAGAAGGAATGAATCAGGAAGCAGCAGGAGGGAAGCAGGAGGAAGCAGAAGGGACGAATCAGGAAGCAGCAGGAGGGAAGCAGGAGGAAGCAGAAGGGACGAATCAGGAAGCAGCAGGAGGAAGCAGAAGGGACGAATCAGGAAGCAGCAGGAGGGAAGCAGGAGGAAACAGAAGGGACGAATCAGGAAGCAGCAGGAGGGAAGCAGGAGGAAGCAGAAGGAATGAATCAGGAAGCAGCAGGAGGAAAGCAGGAGGAAGCAGAAGGGACGAATCAGGAAGCAGCATGAGTAAGCAGAGGGACGAATCAGGAAGCAGCAGGAGGGAAGCAGGAGGAAGCAGAAGGGACGAATCAGGAAGCAGCAGGAGGGAAGCAGGAGGAAGCAGAAGGGACGAATCAGGAAGTAGCAGGAGGGAAACAGGAGGAAGCAGAAGGGACGAATCAGGAAGCAGCAGGAGGGAAGCAGGAGGAAGCAGACGAATCAGGAAGCAGAAGGAGGGAAGCAGGAGGAAGCAGAAGGGACGAATCAGGAAGCAGCAGGAGGGAAGCAGGAGGAAGCAGAAGGAATGAATCAGGAAGCAGCAGGAGGGAAGCAGGAGGAAGCAGAAGGGATGAATCAGGAAGCAGAAGAAGGGAAGCAGGAGGAAGCAGAAGGGACGAATCAGGAAGCAGCAGGAGGGAAGCAGGAGGAAGCAGAAGGAATGAATCAGGAAGCAGCAGGAGGGAAGCAGGAGGAAGCAGAAGGGACGAATCAGGAAGCAGCAGGAGGGAAGCAGGAGGAAGCAGAAGGAATGAATCAGGAAGCAGCAGGAGGGAAGCAGGAGGAAGCAGAAGGGACGAATCAGGGAGCAGCAGGAGGGAAGCAGGAGGAAGCAGAAGGAATGAATCAGGAAGCAGCAGGAGGGAAGCAGGAGGAAGCAGAAGGGATGAATCAGGAAGCAGCAGAAGGGAAGCAGGAGGAAGCAGAAGGGACGAATCAGGAAGCAGCAGGAGGGAAGCAGGAGGAAGCAGAAGGAATGAATCAGGAAGCAGCAGGAGGGAAGCAGGAGGAAGCAGAAGGGACGAATCAGGAAGCAGCAGGAGGAAGCAGGAGGAAGCAGAAGGAATGAATCAGGAAGCAGCAGGAGGGAAGCAGGAAGCAGAAGGGACGAATCAGGAAGCAGCAGGAGGGAAGCAGGAGGAAGCAGAAGGGACGAATCAGGAAGCAGCAGGAGGGAAGCAGGAGGAAGCAGAAGGGATGAATCAGGAAGCAGCAGGAGGGAAGCAGGAGGAAGCAGAAGGGACGAATCAGGAAGCAGCAGGAGGGAAGCAGGAGGAAGCAGAAGGACGAATCAGGAAGCAGCAGGAGGGAAGCAGGAGGAAGCAGAAGGGACGAATCAGGAAGCAGCAGGAGGGAAGCAGGAGGAAGCAGAAGGGACGAATCAGGAAGCAGCAGGAGGGAAGCAGGAGGAAGCAGAAGGAATGAATCAGGAAGCAGCAGGAGGGAAGCAGGAGGAAGCAGAAGGGACTGAATCAGGAAGCAGCAGGAGGATACAGGAGAAGCAGAAGGGACGAATCAGGAAGCAGCAGGAGGGAAGCAGGAGGAAGCAGAAGGGGACGAATCAGGAAGCAGCAGGAGGGAAGCAGGAGGAAGCAGAAGGACGAATCAGGAAGCAGCAGGAGGGAAGCAGGAGGAAGCAGAAGGGACGAATCAGGAAGCAGCAGGAGGGAAGCAGGAGGAAGCAGAAGGAATCAGGAAGCAGCAGGAGGGCAGCAGGAGGAAGCAGAAGGGACGAATCAGGAAGCAGCAGGAGGGAAGCAGGAGGAAGCAGAAGGGAACGAATCAGGAAGCAGCAGGAGGGAAGCAGGAGGAAGCAGAAGGGACGAATCAGGAAGCAGCAGGAGGGAAGCAGGAGGAAGCAGAAGGAATGAATCAGGAAGCAGCAGGAGGGAAGCAGGAGGAAGCAGAAGGGACGAATCAGGAAGCAGCAGGAGGGAAGCAGGAGGAAGCAG
>NC_061820.1:32641809-32644309 GCF_019202785.1 Penaeus chinensis | reverse complement strand
AAGTGTAGTAAATGCACAAGGCACGCAGAATATTTTCTGCAATGTGTGGAGTGCGCATTTTTGTATCCCTCTCTTCTCTCTCTCTCTCTCTCTCTCTCTTTGTCTCTCTGTCTCTCTCTCTCTCTCTCTCTCTCTCTCTCTCTCTCTCTCTCTCTCTCTCTCTCTCTCTCTCTCTCTCTCTCTCTATATATATATATATATATATATATATATATATGTATGTATATGTTTGTATTTATGCATGTATCTTTCTGTATCTGTTCATCTATTTTATCTGTGTTTGCGTGTGTGTGTGTGTGCTTGTGTGTATACATTCATATGAATATATATGTGTGTGTCTGTATACATTTCTCTTACTTGTCTTTCTTCCTTCCCTTTTTGCTACACCTTTTCTCTCATCTATCTTCTCTCTTCTTCTCCCCCGTTATTTCCCTAAACCCGGAAAAAACACACTTGACCCCCCCCCCCCCCCCCATAAAAAAAAAAACGAAAAAAAAAAAAACATGACTCAGCCCAGTACAGCCTCCGAAAACAACTCTGCTTACGTCTTCTTTTTACTCCTGACGAAGGCCCAGTGCGCACTTCCGGAGCATTGCCGCAAGGGTCAGACTCCTATAGCAAGGGGGTGGGGGGGCGTGCGCGTGCCTCGAGATGCTGCCGCGGGGTATTGGATCTTCAGGTTCGATACAAGGGTGTGATGCTATCTAGGCAGGAGGAAGGCGGAGGCTGGAGGGTAAGGGTGGGAGAAGGGGGGGAGGGGGGAAAGGGAAGGGAAAGACGGGGGAGAGGGGGGGGAGAGGGAAAGAAGGAGGAAAAGGGGAAAAAGGAGAAGGGAGAAAGGGGGGTGAGGGAGGAGGTGTTGGAAAGGGAGAGAGCAGGAAGGGGAGAGATATGGGAAAGGGAGAGAGCAGGAAGAGGAGAGATATGGGAAAGGGAGAGAGGGGGGAGGGGGGAAAGGGAAGGGAAAGACGGGGGAGCGGGGGGGGGGAGAGGGAAAGAAGGAGGGAAGGGGAAAAAGGAGAAGGGAGAAAGGGGGGTGAGGGAGGTGTGGGAAAGGGAGAGAGCAGGAAGGGGAGAGATATGGGAAAGGGAGAGAGCAGGAAGAGGAGAGATATGGGAAAGAGAGAGAGGGGGGAGGGGAGAAAGGGAAGGGAAAGACAGGGAAGATGGGGGGAGAAGGGAAAGAGGGAAGAGAGGGGAAAAGGGAGAAGGGAGAAAGGGGGGTGAGAGAGGAGGTGTGGGAAAGGGTGAGAGCAGGAAG
Organism: Penaeus chinensis; assembly: GCF_019202785.1. Lineage (NCBI taxonomy): Eukaryota > Metazoa > Arthropoda > Malacostraca > Decapoda > Penaeidae > Penaeus > Penaeus chinensis. Next base: position 32,643,048 of record NC_061820.1, on the reverse strand, counting down.
GAGGGATATATATGAAAGGAAGAGAGGGGGGAAGGGGGGAAAGGGGAAGTGGGAGAGGGAGGGAAGATGAAAGTGGAGAAGTGGGAAATGAGGGGAAAGGAGAGGGAGAGAGGGGGAGAGAGGGGGAAATTGAAAGGGGGAAAAAGGGAAAGGAGGAAGAGGAAAAGGGGGAAGTGGGAAAGAAGGAGAGAGTGAAAGGGGAAAGGGGGAATTACGAAAGGGAGAAAGAAGTAAAAGGGGAAAAGTGAAAGAGTGAAAAAGAAGAAAAGAATGGAAAGGTATAAAAAGGGAAAAGGAAGAAAAGGGAAGACGAGAAATGGTATGAAACAGTGTCTTTGGTTAAAAGATATGCATGTATGTTTCTGCGTGTATGTGTGTGTGTGTGTGTGTGTGTGTGTGTGTGTGTGTGTGTGTGTGTGTGTGTGTGTGCGCGCGCGGGTGTGTGTGTGCGCGGGTGTGCGTGCATGCGTGTGTGGCACTATGTCCAGTACTAGTATATACATACTATAACATCTACACATCCACACACTCACAAACCCGCACGATATCTTACGAAGCATAGGTTACTCCCACCCGCTTTTATTTGCCCAATATGACTCCCAACGAGCAAGCAATCAGCATGCAAATTCACAGCGAGAGGACATGAGCGAGCGGGAACGAGGCGGCGGGCGCGGAGACCTCCCTTTACCGCTTCGAAAAATCCATTTCTCTTTACCTTTCGTTTCGTCCCAAGGTGCTTAATGGTTCATGGCGCCGCCGGTTAATGTTTCATGGAACATGGCCTCGGTCCTGCTAGCTCGGTTTCGCTGAATATTTCATCGTAACATTATTTCTTTTTCATTCTTTTTCATTCGGGATATTCGGGAGAGGGAATGGCGTTGAATCAGAAAAAAAAAAAAAATACTGGAGTTATATAAAGGGAGTATATATGAAGGCCTGTGTGTGTATGTATATGTACATGTACATATATGTAAATATATATGTACATACAAATATGTTTAGATATACACAATACATGGAAATAAACCTAGTGCATACAAATATAGATAGAGCATAAAAATATGCACTCTTAAAAGTCTCATGCGAAAAAATAAATTTTGATTATTTAGAAAAACAAGACATAAAGAAATGTAAAATTTCTCACTATACACATATCCATCCATATCCATGTACAAACAACTAAAAACATCACTCAAAAGAAAATAAATAAAAAGCAAAGAAAAGAAAAGAAAAAGAAGA
>NC_061820.1:32600163-32605163 GCF_019202785.1 Penaeus chinensis | reverse complement strand
GCCTAATTCATGCTAATCTAACTCTCCTAATCTACAGTAAAGTAATATAACCTAAAACAAAACCTAAAGTAATATAACCTGTAATATAATATAATATAATGTAACATAAGTAATATGATATGATATAATTCATCTAATCTTACCTATTACATCCTATTTCAACCCAATCCGCCGTAGCCTGATCTAACCCATCATAATCTAAAGACATTATAACCTGATAAGACTTATCTAGACTGTGGCACATAAGGACCAAGGAACATCAGGTAACCTCGCCCGCCAGGACTATGTTTAAACAGTTAATAAGGACCCAAGAGTACTTCGCTCACTTAAAGATGAACTCCCAGGATCTCATTTCATACGTAAAGGCTTAGAAACAGACATACGAGCGGAAAGAGTTATAAACCCGAATAGGGAAATATATAGATTTAAACAAAAAATCGAGAAATTATCATCCTATGGAAAAAGAAACAGTAACGAGATTCCTTCGAACCATCGAAGCCTGCTCTCGACTCACTCGGTCTGTCGAACTCCGGAAAAAAGTGACTCGGAAAAACAAGCAAGAGGAAGTCCCGGAGAAGCGAAGGTCCTCCAGCCGTGTGTAGGCCTAACGGCTAATGGGATCATTCATCATCTTACAGTCCTGAAGCCTCACAACACCATGTAGGCGCGGCCTCTTTCCGTCTTCGAAGGAAATGTGGTTCGTCGTAGGATGAAACGGGTCGATAAATGCTTTGTATGTATGGGAGGGGTCTCTCTCTCTCTTTCTCTTGCTCTCTGTCTGTTTCTCTGTATCTGTCTGTCTGTTTGTCTCTCTTTCCGTCTGTATCTGTCTGTCTGTTTCCGTCTGTATCTCCCTCTGTGTGTGTGTGTGTGTGTGTGTGTGTGTGTGTGTGTGTGTGTGTGTGTGTGTGTGTGTGTGTACGTGTACAACTATTTTTTGTTTTTGTTTTTTACATTCATTGTTATATGGCACTGGATGTAAAATGTATTTATGTAAAAGCAGGCTCCATTAGCATATGTCATAATTTTAGCAACTGCAGCATAAATGCCTCTCACACAATCTTCTTCATATCAACATTCCAGAAATAAGAAGAGAGTATACCAATTCGCGTAAAAATTACACCACGGTAATTTTCTTCCGAGGCATTGTGGTGTAATATTTGCAATGTTTCCGGCAAATATGCAAATTATGCAAATAGAATTCCTTACTGCGATTAGGAGGATATCATGGGCAAAACATGTAATACTTTAACAAGGATAGGTAATCTCTGAACATTTTCATCGGTCGTGAAAATGATTAATCGTAAAGTATAGAATATAGATATTATTTTGGGTCAAAATAATATCCGGGTTTTGTTTTCCTTAAGGGTGAGTCTACACTTAGTCTCGCCCTTGTAGGTATGGCGTATAATGAGATTCTTTGTCGATGTTTTAATGTGTTCAGGTGTATGATAACAGACTCGCGCCTTGGCCACAGTAATTTAGTATAAAGATAGATAAAAAGGTAGATAGATAGACAGACAGACGAACAGACAGACGGACAGACAGACAGACGGACAGATAGACAGACGGACAGACAGACAGACAGACAGACGGACAGACAGACAGACAGACAGACAGACAGACAGACAGACAGACAGACAGACAGACAGACAGACAGACAGAAAGACGGACAGACAGACAGACAAACAGATAGATGTAAATACAAATTAGACGTAGGTACAGATGTGTAGATATAGATACAGATATACAACAAATAAGAAAAAAAAAAGTCAAATAAGAAAAAAAAAAAAATAGAAAAGAAAAATATATAAGTTAACAAGAAAAAAAAAAGAAAGAAAGAGAAAGAGAGAGACTTCTTTCCTTTTTCTTTTTCTTTTCTTCTTTTTTTTTTTTTTTTTCCCCAGCAATCCGTTGATCCTTCGAGTTGTAAGCGCGGTGGATTATGCGTCGTGTACCCACTATTATGATGGTAATACGGAACACAATCGGCAGCGTGCGAAACTCATGAATACCTAATGGGAAAGATGCTGCGCCGTGGGATGAAGGGAGATGCTGCTTGCTTGAGAACGATGGTTGTCTCTGGTTTGGAGTCGGGACTGGTTTTCCGTTTTTATTTATCTTTTATATTTTTTATTTATTTATTTATTTATTTATTCATTATTTTTCTATTTGCTTGTTTTTTTCGTTCCTTTTTTTCTTTGTTTTTTTGTTGTTTTTGTTTTTTTCGTTTCGTTTTTTTTTTGCTTGTTTTTTTTTGTATTTTTTTTTTTTTTTTTTCGTGTGGTGCGAAGGGAGTGCGTTCTTTTTCTTCTTGGTTCGAGTGTTATTATTTGTTCTGTTTTGTTTGTCTGTTTATCTGTTTTTTGTATATCGTTTTTCTTGTTGTTGTTGTTGTTGTTGTTGTTGTTGTTGTTGGTGGTGGTGGTGGTGGTGTCCGCGTACCCATGCCCTGAAGAACCAGTTATGAGATCAAGAATATGTTCAAATATAATGCGTATATCATGTTAGAAATGGCTATACATCATAAACTACTTTCCTTTCTATTAGAGGTAAATGGTTGCTTCGATGTGTACTGGAAGTTAATGTTGGTACGTACTTGCCTTGAAAATAAAGGAGTCATCACAAATTCGAGTTAAAAAAGATGGATTGAGCAGGCAAATGTTAAATATTTCAATTTGATTTGATTGTGCTTAATTCCATCTCTGTACTGTTTTTTTTTTTTTTTTTTTTTTTTTTTCCTCTATCTCTCTCTCTCTCTCTCTCTCTCTCTCTCTCTCTCTCTCTCTCTCTCTCTCTCTCTCTCTCTCTTTCTTTTTTCTTTTTCTTTTTACTCGGCTGATACTTACTACTTACTTGTTTACGTGTGTTTTATAGTTCAAAATGTATATTGAATGATTGATTTTATTGAGCATCACTGCATTCAACACCAATCCATTTTCATTTTTAATCATTTCACACACACAACACACACACACGCACACACAAACACACACACTATCAAATCCCCGTACACATAACACCTAAGCCTACATCCGGGACTCCAATCCGAAATACGAACACACAAATTGTTTTGTTTTTTTTTCCCGCGAGATACTCCCCGATCTATTACTCAAAATGAACAGCATCCAGAAACATGGCAAACTTGCGTAAATAAAGAGCTTCACCGGATCTTTACCTAGGTCAGTGCGGAGAGAGTGACCTATCTCCCTAAGTGACCTATCTCCCTAAGTTCTCCGTGTCGCTAAGTTGGCTGAGATTAAATGAGTTTTGTTCTGCAACTTTGGGTGGGGAAGCTGATGCCTTTATTCTTCTGCGATGTATTTTCTGTATCGCTCCGTCAGCCGTTTCTCATTTTTCGTCGTTCGTTTCATTCAACTAGCGTCCGTAAGTACATGGGTTTACGTTCGTATCTCCATGTTTTGGATCGATAGGGTTATTATTGCAATCATAATGATAACAACGGTGAAGGCGATCGTGATAATGATGACAATGATTGTAATGATAATGACTTTTATAACAGCAGTGAGAAGGGTGATTATAAGTATGAAAAATTATGGCAAGAACAATGAGAGGAATGATAATGATACTGAATAAAATCGTGATGCCGTTTTCAGTAATAATATTGATAACAATAAGAGAAAGTCAGACTTAAACCAAAGATGATAATTGTGGTAATGACGGCAAGGGTATGAAAACGATGATGAGACAAGGGATGATAAATAGGGTCATCTGAGGTTGGCACAGTGCCAGGGTCATCTGAGGGTATTGAAAGAGGTGACATTTTTTTTCACTTGGAAAGATATTTTGTCTTCTCCTTTGTATAAAACGCTGAACTTTATTACACTGATTTTTAGAAGGGGAGGAGGGGGCTGGTGTGTGTGTGTGTGTGTGTGTGTGTATGTGTGTGTATGTGTGTGTGTGTGTGTGTGTGTGTGTGTGTGTGTGTGCACGCATCATTAATGTTTGGTTTTTGATGAAGATCCTGTGAATAATGCAACATATATTGGAATCGAAAAGAATGAATCACATCAGCGTTAAAATAAACTTTTTTTATTATCAAGTCATACACTAATTTCCTTTTTTGTGATCACATTCGTAAACAGGATATCTGATAACTCTGAGAAAACTCGGGAAGGTATCTTAATTAATAACATTAATCAAGGAACAATTACTATTTCCCTTTTGCTAAATTTATCAGCACTCTGTTTTATAACCTTACCTCCTCTATACAAACACTAGGAAAAGAATATAAAGTTTCCAACGCAAACTTTTATACATGCATAAACACACACACACACACACACACACACACACACACACACACACACACACACACACACACACACATACACACACACATAACAAAACAAACACTCACACAAATCAAATAACACACACATACACATACATAACAAACACTCACACAAATATCACACACGCACACTTGCAAGGAATTATTCCCAGATTCAAGGACAGCTTATTTAAGCTTGATTATATACAAATGGACACTGACGATGTCTTCGGTTCTCCTAAACATGAAATTCGACCGCGAGGATATGCTAATCATCCTCCGATGCTGTTGCCTATTCTTTTGTCTCTAGGTACAAACTTGCAATGAATCTCTTGAATATTATCATTATCATTATTATTGTTATTTTTATTATTATCATGATCATTATCATAATTATTATTATTGTTATTTTTATCATTATCATTATCATTATCATCATTATCATTATCATCATTTTCATTATTATTATTATTATTATTATTACTATTATTATTATTATTATTATCATTATTATTGATCTTGTTGTAGTATTATTATTATCATTATTGTCATTATTATTATTATAATTATGATTATCAATATTATTGTTATTATTGTTATTATTATTATCATTATTATTATCTTTATTATCATTACTATTATTATTGGTATTATCATTATTATAATTACTATCATCTTTTGTTTTATATTTTCATCCCATTGTCTT
>NC_061820.1:32580163-32590163 GCF_019202785.1 Penaeus chinensis | reverse complement strand
GTTTTTTCCTATTCAAGATGACATATGCGACTGCGTTGGAGTCCTACTCAGAGTACATATCTCTTAAAATCCTACTAGTGGCCGACTTAAGACGCTGGGAAACCGGAGCAATAATTTCGTTTTCTTGCCGTCGCCTTTAACTACAGCCGGTTCATTTCCAACTGAGAAAAAGGATTATCGTAGGTGGAAAATGTATGCATACAGCACACACACACACGCACACACACACATTTATACAAGTGTGTGTGTGTGTGTGTGTGTGTGTGTGTGTGTGTGTGTGTGTGTGTGTGTTTGTGTGTGTGTGTGTGTGTGTGTATGCATGTGTATATATATATATATATATATATATATATATATATATATATATATAATGATAATAATAATAATAATAATAATAATAATAATAATAATAATAATTATAGTAACAGTGATAACAAAAACACTAAAAATAATTTTAATCTAGATATCCCCAGTTAACATCCATTTTCACCCTCAACAAAAATCCCACACCATTTTTTTGTACCACACGCCCATATTTCAACATCATACCGTTTATGGCTATTATTTTCTTTTACGAAAGATCCACCTAAAAGAAAAAAAAAAAAAAGACTAATAAGCTTATTAAGATGTTGCCTTACCCACAACTTTTCGTTCAAAAAATAAGGAGCCCCATTAAACTTAGTAATAGCGAACATGTCATAAAGTTAAGATGAGTTTGTGATTCATTAAAGGTGTAAGATCGGTTTTCAGGCAAAAGCAGGGTTGTATTGTCGTATTGTATAGATAGAGTAGATACAGTAGATGAAACCACGATTAATAAATTGATAAATGAATATGTAGTACCGCTGTATGAAAAAAAAAAAAAAATTAACAGTGTCGTTGTATAAATAGAAAAAAAAAATTACAACAGATGTGTGATTAACTAATTGATAAGCATATACGTAATGTCGTTGTACAAATATAATAAATACAATAGATCAAACCATGATTAATAAATGAATAAATATATAGTGTCGTTGCATAAATATAATATCTACAGTAGATTAAACAATGATCAGTTGATAAATATAGTGTGGTTGTACAGATACAATAGATACAATAGAACAAATGTTTTCTAATTATATTTCATTTACTCTTATTGTTATTGTGAAGAACAGTATCATAAATCACTATTTCATAAGACTAGTGTGTATTACTAAGGGCAATACAGCTGAGAAAACTATTGTATTGATGTACTGACAGTTTAAAAATAATAAAAATAATGACCATATTAATAACGGTATATATAATTACGATGAAAGTAAGATAGAGAACACAAATATTAGATGTTCAGCACAATAACAGTTCCATAAAATAAAGATAAAAAAGTACAATTTGATCCATCTGATGGCAACCTTATAATATAATAATAACAATAATGCTAATAATAACACCAACAATAATGCTAATAATAATGATTATAATAATGCTAATAATAATGATTATGATAATGCTAATAATAATAATAATGATACTACTACTACTACTACTACTATTACTACTACTACTACTACTACTACTAATAATAATAATAATAACAATAATAATAATAACAGCAAAAATAAGATCAACAATAGTAGGAATAAAAAAATAGAAACAATAATAAGAAGAAAAAAATGATAATGATAATAATAACAATAATAATAATAACAAGGACTGTGAAAGCTTTAACACCAATAGTAGAAGTAATCATGATAATATTGATAATTCCAATACTAAAGTCTAAACACATTAATAGTACTTCGCTATTAAGTGAAACCATATAATTCCATTTGCATTAAATACTCATTTAAGTAAACATTTGCTAAACGAACCAGTTATTGGGGTCAGATTGATTTACTTACTATCATATATTTATTTATTTATTCTATTTTGCATTTGTTTATTTATTTATTCCATTTTTCATTTATTTATTTATTAATTATTTATATTTATCGTCTTTTTGTTAGTCCTAAAATTCCATTCTTGCTTTTGTTCTGTTTTCAGTCTAAATGGATTTTCATTACTCATCCAATTGTTTTCATTCGATTGTTATTATTGTGATTGTCATCATTATTATCCTCTCCATCTTCATTTTCATCTTCCTCATTATCATCATCATCACGATCACCATCATCATCATTAGTATCACTCTCATCATCCCCATCATCATCATCACTATCAATATCATCACCATTATCAATATTTCTGATCTTGTCCTTTCTGATTTCTTGTTTTTGTTCTTGCTGTTTTTTTGTTTTTTTTCCACACACACACACGCACACACACACACACACACACACACACACACTCACACACACACACACACACACACACACACACACACACACACTCACACACACACGCACCCACATATATGTACACAAAACATAAAAATAGAGATCCAATTAGTCAAAATGCAATAAAAACTAAAATTTAAGTGAGCAGCGAGACGTTATAAGTGAAGCATGAACTGCGTAGTTACACGTGGGTAAATAATGTAGAAAAAGGTGAAAAGTATTTAATAGTTTGAAGAGAAAAAATATCATTAAGTATGATGATGTTTGCATTGAATTGAGACTGCATGTTGGCTGTCAGACGGATGGGGGGCGGGGTGGGGGGGGGGGCAAGGGTACAGTTGGAGGAGGGGGGGGGGAAGCTGGAATATTTCGAAATTAATTAAATTCGTAATTATCTTTCTTCCTGATAAGTGATTGACTCGAATGAGTTAATTAGTATTAACTACCTCTTTCTGAATATTCGAGAGACAAAAAAAGAAAAAAAAAAAAAACACTCAAATTACAACTCAATACCATATGGTTGTAAAATTATTGCATTTTGATACATTTCCCTCTCGCTGATTCGACTTTTTATCAAGCAGAAACCACACGGAGCTCCGAAGCCTCGAAATAAAAGAAGGCGGGTGGGGGGGTAGGGTTGGGTGGGGGATTGATCGCTTCCTGGCGAGGTCATTCGCTCTCCCTGTGTCATTGTTCTTCTCTTTCTTGTTATTGATATTGTTGTTGCTATTATTGTTATTATTATTATTATTATTATTATTATTATTATTATTATTATTATTATTATTATTATTATGACCGTAACTGGTTTTAAATTGATTTAAGTATGAGGGGGGGGATGATCACTTCTTGGCGGGAATCATCTCGGTCTCTCTTACCGCCCTTGTTTTTTCTTCTTCTCTTTCATTGTTTCTGTCTTTGTTATATCGTCTCGTTTTCTAAGTCATTGACCTTTATCTCTCGCTTCACTGACCACCGTGTCGAAAGGTCAGCCTCGTGTCGTTTGCCCTCAAAACGTTCTATTTGAGTGTCATGACTTTACAATTTAAGAGTGCGCTTGTCAAGGATGTAATTGTATATGTTTTACTGTCTTTTTTTTTTTTTTTTTTTTTTTTTTTTTTTTTATTGATTTGCTTGTATTTTTTTCCTCTCCTTTTGTTATGTTTTGCGAAATTCTTATTATTTGTTGTCTTCTTTCTTTCTTTCTTTCTTGTGTGTTCTTTACCGTATTCTATATTCTTATCACTCTTCCTAAGCTGTTTTTTTTTATAATGATATGTATTACTGTTCCTAAAAGAATAGACAAAAAAACGGTTAAGACCTCCAAGCATCTACCAGTCATTGGTCATCGACCTCCCTTCAAGAACGGCCGAGAGGAGAGGGTTCCCGGAGCAGCACCTCGACGCAACGCACGAGGCTCAGATTACGCACGCTCCGGTCTCCTAATTGCTGTCATTTGCCGTTTCTCATTATCGAGCTGGAGGGAAATTAATCCCTTTGCGCGAAAGAGTCTGGTTATTTATATGGAAATCCTATGAAATGAAGCAGAATCTGTACTTGCACAGAGCTGCTGTAAGCGCAGACTCGTGTACGCATATGCAAAGAGATACCTGTCTGTACACGATATGTACACGTATATACATAAATGCGGTAGCATGTGTATGTGTGTGTGTGTGTGTGTGTGAATGTGTGTATATATATATATATATATATATATATATATATATATATATATATATATATACACACAGAACCTGCGCATGCACGACTATGTTTGTATGCATTCACATAGCACACTCTTTCAAAATGTGAACGAATGTAATAATAATGATAACACTGATAATAATGATAATAATAATAACAAAACTGTTATGACATCACAATAAAACAAATTAAGAACCGGCCATAAACGCACGGCAAAGTCCCCGCCGGCAGGAGAGAAGGCTCGCTGTGCCTCCGAAAACCGTGGGATGAAAAGTCGATTTTCCAACATTGCGAAATTGGTCTTTTCTTGCGGAGGAGCGAGGCGGCGTCGCTCGCATATCGTCCGCTGCCTTCCTCGTGGCGGAATTCCATCATAAACTCGGAAATGTTCCTCTGTGACATTTTATGGCCTCGTGACTGCATGGCATACTCTTTTTTTGTCACTTTGTAGAGGAGAAAGAGAGGAAAGTAAGAGTAAATGTGTGTGTATGTATATATAAATATGTGTATCAATGTGTATCTATGTATACACACACACGTGTGTATATATGTATATATATGTATATAAATATATATATATTTTTTTTTTAGATATAAGTGTGTATGTGTGTACGATTATCATATACTCGTAAACATGCAAAAAAACTATGTATAAAAAGCACTGCTTCCCAGAAAGGCTGCCAAAAGTACCCCTCCCTAAAAAACAATCAATAAATAAACAAAACTAAGGTTCCTTCAACCAAAATGAAGAAGGCGCTTAACTTGTCGGCAAATTAGTGGGTTTTTTTTCTGTTTGGCTTCCGGCTCTCCTCACTTGGGGATCTTGATTACCGAAGAGATTTCCCGGACTGCGGTAGGTCAACAATTATGGTCGTTTATTGTTTACGTTCGTAGCGGCGGGGGGGGGGGGGGGGGGGTAGGGGGGGGATGCCAAGGTAGGCTGGTGGCGCTTGTCTCTCTGTCTCTATATATTTCTATATGTGTATTTGTCTATCTATCTGTCTATGTGTTTATCTCTGTATGTCTGTTTATCTATATGAATATGAATAAGAATAAGAATATGAATAAGAATAAGAATATTGATAATGATAATAATAATGATTATGATTATAGTAATAATTATAATAATAATAATAATAATAATAATAGTAATAGTAACAATAATAATAATAATAAAATCATAATAATGATAGTAATAACAATGAAGCTAGCAATGTTAACGATAATGGTAATGATGATAACAATGATAATGATATTTGCAATAGTGTTAATATAAATTAGGATGATTATAATAGCAACCTCAACAATGACAACGACAACAAGAGCAACAACAAAGATAAAAATGATAATGATACTATTATTATTTATACTAATGATGATAATAATAATGATAATAAGAATAAAAATGTTGTTATTATTATCATTATTATGATTATTATCCAAATAATAATAATTATTATAATCATTATCATTATTATTATTATTATTATTATTGTTATTATTATTATTATTATTATTATTATTATTATGATTATCATTATTATTTTTATTATTATTATCATTATTATTATTATCATCATTATCATTACTATTATTATTATTTTCATTATCATCATCATCATTTTTAACATCAGTATTACTAGTAGTATTAGCATCATTAGTAATAGTAGTAGTAGAAGTAGTAGTAGTAGTAATGTTACTATTATTATTATCTTTATTATTATTATTATTATTATTACTATTATTATTACTATTATTATTATCATCATCATTATCATTGTCATTATCATTATTATTATCATTATTTTTACTATTAATACTATTATTATAGAAATCTTTATTATTATCATCAATAGTATCAACATTGAATTAATATCAACATTAATATTGATAATAATAAAAATAATAATAATCATATAATAACAGTACTAATGGTAATGATAATGATAATAACAATATTAATAATAATAACGATAATGATGATGATGATAATAATAATAATAATAATGATAATAATAATAATAATAATAATAATAATAATAATAATAATAATAATGATAATAATAATAATAATAATAATAATAATAATAATACAGTTAATAATAACAATAATAATTATAATGATAATGATAATACTATTAATAATATTAATAATGATAATAATAATAACAATGATAATGGTAAACATAATAATGATAATAATATTGATAATATTATTATAAAAAATAAATAATAATAACAATGATAACATAGACATTTATAAAGAGAACATTGCTAACTAAATAATGCTGATAATGATAGCAACAACAAGGAGACAATAGCGATGATAAATAATAACAATAAAATCGAAGACAATTCCTTTTGCTTAGTCTTCAAGAAACCCTTCAGTGTGAAGCCTCTGAATCTTTTCTCCTTCGGAAGACCATTTGCTAGGACCCGCTCCTTGGATTAAAGGCACAAACTTCCCTATAATAACTTTTCCTTTTTTTCATTGACTCATCTTTTATTGTTTTGTTTTGCTTTTTTTATGTCTTGTCGTTCTCTGTTTTTTGTTTTTGTTTTTTGTTTTTTTCTTCTTTGTCGTTTCTTCTTGTGTTGTTTCTCTTTGTTTTTTCGCTTTCTTTCCTTCTTTCTTTTTTGCTCCCTTTCTCTTTCTTTTTCTCCCCCCCACCCTCTCTATCTCTCTCTCTCTCTCTCTCTCACTCTCTCTCTCTCTCTCTCTCTCTCTCTCTCTCTCTCTCTCTCTCTCTCTCTCTCTCTCTCTCTCTCTCCATCTTCCTCTACTTCTTCCTTCCTTTCAATCTGTCTTTCTCTTCCTCGAAATATACATTCCTTAACAAAATCATTTTAGAATCCTCCTAAATCGACTTTTTGATCATTTTAGTCAAAGAAATTAACGATAACCAAGTTTCTCTTCATATAAACGGATTTCCTTACTGTGAGAATAACTTTTTAATGGCGTTATAAAAACACACACCCAACAAAAAACTTTTTTTATTTGTCTGTTTCTTTATAAATGCAGACAACTTAATATTCATCACTGATTTATAATTCAGTCTTGTCCATTCAAGATCGAATAGCCAAAGAGCCATAGAAACTTTACGCTTGTTGTCCGAAACATTATGGAAAAGGTGTCCGATAATGCTGGGATTATTTCGTTGCCGCCGAAATCAATAAGGAAAATACAAATATTACCACACACTGTATTTTTTTCTTTCTTTCTTTTTATCTTTCCGTTATCGGATTTACTGATAATACCCGTTGATTCGGAGGTTCTATGAATGCGTGTTAATATCATGGCCATTTTTTACCAGTTATTCCATTTTTTTGATGGTGTTTTCGAAAACGAGATTCTAATAAAGCTATTCATAACCATAATATAAATAAATAAATGAATGAATAAACGCGAGAGATATGTGGACATAAACAATAATAGAATTTTGTGATGATAGAAATTAAGGTGCGTTTATATGCGGTGATGAAAATGGAAATGATAAAATGAAGAAAAAAATAAAAATCACGAGGAACAAAGAAAGAGAGAAAGAAGAAAAGGCAATAATGAGCCATATGGAATACATGGGTTTTTATAGAAAATTCTGTTAATTATACTAATAACATATCGCATCTAATGACTATCACCATAATTTTGATATTAACTGTAATGCATCAGTAATGATGATGGTAATAACAATATTGATGATGATGATGATGATAATAGTAATAATGATAATGATGACAATAACAACAAAAATAATGTTTATAATAATAATAACAACAACAATAATAATGATAATAATAATAATAATAATAATAATAATAAGAAATATATAATGATAACAATATCAACAATTCCAAGGATGATACAGTATATGAAATACAATAATAATTCCATACGATAATACAACCAAATAAAACTAATAATGATAATGACGATCATACTAATACGAATGATAAAAAAAAAAAAACAGAAATTAAAAAAAAAAAAAAAAAAATGTATATATATATATATATATATATATATATATATATATATATAGTTGCATTGTATTTATATTTATGAACAGTAATTTCAGTCCGATTTATTCCCCTCTCGAGTTGTATTTCATTTTTATTCATACGTCGTTAGTGTTTGTCATGCAAGCCAATACAGGCGGTTGCAACTTATCATAAATCACAGAAAACGGTAATTATATTTCGCCATAATTGCCATCATCACCACGCCATTCTTAAAGCCGATTATAATTCACAGTCTCTCGAGAATATGGCACTGTAGTCACTGCCATTGTGTAAGGGAGTTATTTGGTGTCATGTTGTCATTCATCTCATCTTTTAGTTTGTCGTTGCCATAAGTGGTTATAACTATTTGATTCTATGATGATATTTTGTCACCACACGTTGCCAACATCACATTTTGCCATCGCCTGTTGTCATCATCGCTCTTTGTCATCCCCGAGTTGCCATTACGCCACTTGCCATTATCTTTTGTCATAAATACAGCTTGTCATCACCACACTTGCTATTAGTCTCATCACTACGCTTTGCTATTACCATCATTCTATGTCATCACATGTTGCCATCACCCTATATTTGCCGTACCTACGCGTTGCCATCATCCTATATCACCCGTTGCCATCATCCTATGCCATCACCCGTTGCCATTATTTTATGTCGTCCTTGTGGCAAAGGATGCAGTCTATTTCTTGATAATGTAAACTTTTTTTCATTCCCTTTTTTAATGATTTTCTCTTTCTTCTTTTCGACCGTTTCTTCAATTTTTCTTTTTATCATTTCTTCGTATCCGATGTTTGTTTGTTTTTTCGTTTTTCTTATGTCTTTTTTTTCATCTTT
The DNA here is from genome assembly GCF_019202785.1 of Penaeus chinensis. Taxonomy (NCBI): domain Eukaryota; kingdom Metazoa; phylum Arthropoda; class Malacostraca; order Decapoda; family Penaeidae; genus Penaeus; species Penaeus chinensis. The sequence goes on along the minus strand of NC_061820.1, from coordinate 32,581,293 downwards.
CTATTCTGTTTTACTTTCTTCTTTCCTCCTCTTCTAGTTCTTCATTGGCGATTTGTTCAATTCATTTATTCCGACGTTCATTGCTGTTTCATATTCCTCCCTTTCGCACCCCTTCGCTCTTCCTCTTTCTCCTCCAACCTTTTCCCCCCTTTTCCCTTTCCTTCTCTCATCCCTCCCTCTCTCTCTCTCTCTCTCTCTCTCTCTCTCTCTCTCTCTCTCACTCACTCACTCTCGCTCTCTCTCTCTCTCTCTCTCTCTCTCTCTCTCTCTCTCTCTCTCTCTCTCTCTCTCTCTCTCTCTCTCTCTCTCATTCTCTCACTCTCTCTCTCTTACTCTCTCTCACTCGCTGTCTCACTCTCTCACTCTCTCACTCTCTCTCTCTAACTCTCTCACTCTCTCTCTCTCTCTTATTCACTCACTCTCTCTCTAACTCTCTCTATTTCTCACACACATTCTCTCTCTCTCTCTTCATTGTTCTCCCAATATTTTTTCCCTATTTCTCCCACTTCCTTCTCTCTCTGCCCCCCCCCCCCCTTAATCTTTTTCTCCTCATTCCTTCCCTTTCCCCTTTACTTTCCCCTCCCTCCCCCTCCCCCCCTAAACTTTCGTCCGATTCCGCCTTTCCGTTTCTCTCCCTCACATATCGATTTGCTCTCCACTATCTCCCCTTTCCACTCCTTCTCCTCCCCCCTTCCCCCCCCCCCACTCTTCACTTCCGAACGACTCCCCTTCCCCCCTTCTTCCTCCTTACCTAACGTCCTCTCCCCATGCCTTTCCTTCCTGTCTTATCCCCCTTTTCTCTCTTCCCCTTCCCCTCTTCCCTCCTTCCATCTAATCTCTTCCAGTCTTCTCCTTAATTCTCCTCCTTATGTAAGTCGACCCCCCCCCCCCCCACCATTTCCCTCTCCTCCCTTTTCTCCATGCTTTACTTTCCTTGTCATCCTCAGCCTCTCTCCCTTATTTCTCGTCTCTTCCCTCCTCCTCTTTTTCCTCCTTACCCTGCTCATCTTACCCCAATAACTGCCACCTCCTCCTCCTCCTCCTCCTCCTCCTCCTCCTCTTTGCTCTTCCTCCTTTCCCTTCTTCTTCTTCTTCCCCCTCCTCCCCCCCTCTCTCCTCCTCCTCCTCCT
>NC_061820.1:32570163-32575163 GCF_019202785.1 Penaeus chinensis | reverse complement strand
CCTTCTTTCCTCTTGTTCTAATCCCTCTTCTTTCCTCCTTATTCATCCCATTTATCCCTTTTCCTTAATCCTTTTTCCATCCCTTTTCCCTTCCTTCTACATTCTCGCTCTTCCTTTCTCTGTTTTTTTCTTCTTCCTTCGTCCTTATTTATCCCTTTTCCTTCCTCCTTTTTTCCATCCCCCTTTCCTTCCTTCTACTTTCTCGCTCTTCCTTCCTCCTTCTCTATCCCTCTTCCTTCCTACTTTTTTCTATCACCTTTTCCTTCCTTCTACTTTCTCGCTCTTCCTTCCTCCTTGTCTATCCCTCTTCCTTCCTCCCTTTTTTCCATCCCCTTCCCTTCCTTCTACATTCTCGCTCTTCCTGCCTCCTTGTCTATCCCTCTTCCTGCCTTCCTTTTTTCCATCCCCTTTTCCTTCCTTCGTCTTTCTCGTTCTTCCTTCCTCCCTTTTTTTCCATCCCCTTTTCCTTCCTTCTACTTTCTCGCTCTTCCTTCTTCTTTCTTCCCATCCCCTTTTCTTTCCTTCTATTTTCTCACTCTTACTTCCTCCTTATCTATCCCTTTTCCTCCCTCCCTGTTTCTCCATCCCCGTTTCCTTCCTTCTTCTTTCTCGCTCTTCCTTCTTCTTTCTTCCCATCCCCTTTTCTTTCCTTCTATTTTCTCACTCTTCCTTCCTCCTTATCTATCCCTCTTCCTTCCTCCCTTTTTTTCCATCCCCTTTTCCTTCCTTCTACTTTCCCACTCTTCCTTCCTCTTTTTTCCCACCCCCTCTTCTTTCCTTCTATTTTCTCACTCTTCCTTCCTCCCTTTTTTTTCCATCCCCGCTTCCTTCCTTCTTCTTTCTCGCTCTTCCTTCCTTCTGCTTTATCACTCGACTCATTCGCTCGTAATGTTGATGGAGGAGTCTTTCAGGCGATTTTCCCGGACATTAATTTGATGGAAGTGCTTTCGGTCTCTGGAAGTTCGAGAGTCTTTCGTAAACAAATACGCAGTTAGTTTTTTATTTTTTTTATTTTTTTTTTTTTTTAAGGGAAAGATGTTTAATTCGTATGGGGATTATTATTATTATTATTTTTTTTTTTGGGGGGGGGAAGGGAGGATGGATTATGGTAGAAAGTTGCTAGTGGTGATGATTATGATGATACTGATAATGAGAATAATTATAATGAGGATAATAATAATAATAGTGATGGTGATGATGATAATAATAATAATAATAATAATAATAATAGCGTTAATAATAAAGAATGATAACAACAATAATAATAACAATAGTAATAATATATATAATGCTAATAATATTGATAATATTTATAATGTTTATGACAACAGTGATAATTGTGACAATGATAATGATAATGACAAAAACAATAAATTTGATGATGATGATAATAACAACAACAAGGATATTAATAATAATACGTCTCTCGAAATCTCTAAATATGCCTTATTCTTTTCCTTTTTTCCACATTCTTTCTTGCTTCACCCATTTACCTGTATATTCCTTGATCAAATATAAGACAATCATCTTTCTGCTCATATGGAAATATTTACTCTACTGTTCACCTGTTGTGACAAATATTCTTCACATTTCTCATACTCGTATTGTATCGTCTAGATGAGGGCCCTTTCAAATGGCTGTTTGCTTCAAGTATGAGATCCCTTTCGTTCATCTGGAAATAGATATTTTCAGTCTGATTTTCTTCTTTGTTGCTCGTGTGTTGGTTTCTGTCTGTCTGTCTCTGTCTGTTTTGAGATGTCTTGCTCATTCTGTTTGTTTTGATATCTCTTGCTCGTTCTGTCTGTTTTGATATCTCTTGCTCGTTCTGTCTGTTTTTCTCTCGTTCTACTTCTCTCTTTCTCTCTCTCTTCTTCTTCTCTAGCTCTCGCTCTCTCTCCTTCTCTCTCTCTCTCTTTCTCTTTCTCTCACTCTTTCTCTATCTATCTATCCTTCTCTCTCGCTCTCTCTTTCTCTCTCATTCTCTCTACCTCTCTCCTTCTCTCTCTCTCTCTCTCTCTCTCTCTCTCTCTCTCTCTCTCTCTCTCTCTCTCTCTCTCTCTCTCAGTCTCACTATCTTTCTCTCTCTTCCTCCCCCTTCCCTTTCCCCCTCTCCTTTTTTCCTTGACCACTCTCTCCCTTTCCCCATCCTTCCTGACCCACAGCCCCTTCCTCCCTCCACAGTCCCTTCCTTCCAGGCCCTTTCCTTTTCCCCTCACTCTCCCACCTCCTTCCCCCTCACTCTTCCTCCTCCTTCCCCTCACTCTTCCTCCTCCTTCCCCCTCACTCTCCCTCCTCCTTCCCCTTCACTCTTCCTTCCCCTTCACTCTTCCTTCCCTCTATCCCCTCACTCTCCCTCCCCCCTTTCCCCCTACTTTCCCTCCTCCTTTCCCCTCACTCTCCCTTCCCCCTTTCCCCTCACTCTCCCTTCCCCCTTTCCCCTCACTCTCCCTCACAGTAAGAACACAAGACATCCGAAGCAGATCCTTACTGTGTGACGGAGCGACGCGTCCGAAAGAATCGCAGACCGGAGAGCGTAACCGGATGTGGGAGAAAGTTACGAATACTGTCTGTCCGTTTTTTTGGGAGAGTCGGCGTCGCTTCCGGATTTTTGGTGCTTTTTGGCATTTTGCAGATCCGGGGACCGTTTCTGTGGATATTTTTTGTATGTATTTGTATATTTCTTTATAGGTGTTTGCGTGTTGATGGGTACATACACAGAAGCACGCACACACACACACACACACACACACACACACACACACACACACACACACATACACACACACACACACACACATATATATATATATATATATATATATATATATATATATATGTGAGAGAGAGAGAGAGAGAGAGAGAGAGAGAGAGAGAGATGAATAGACAGATAGACAGATAAATGGATACTTAAATTGGTCGATAGATAGATAAATAGGCAGATAGATAAGCATATAGAGAGACAGATAGACAGATAAACAGACAGCACAGCAGAAAGAAACACAACATTCCCCATACCATCGTCCATGGCAATTATTTCTAACATATTGTACCCTTGCAATGAAATATTCCGTATCTCACTTCCTCTAGAACTTTACTTTCATGGTCTACTCCGCTTCCCGTTGTTAAGACGTCGCTGAACCCTCTAGTAGTATTGCCAAGGATATACAGGTCGTTACCTTATACTTTATCGTACTGCAGTTGCCTTGGTGATATCTCAGACGGTTTCTGTAAGAGAGGTTGAATGCCCTGGGTCCATAAGAACGCTGGGGTTTCGTGTGGTGTGTGCGTGTGTGTGTGGCCGACGCTATATATATATTTGTGTATTTATATATAAACTTAAGGTGGGCACACGGCGAATGACATAGTCTTGATATATGTAATAGGTTCTGTTGGTTGTCCTGCTATGGTCCTAGGCATTCGCGGCAACAAAGAGGCTCGACCTAGTTCACTGAGCATCTTGTATATGTATATATGTATATGAAGGGAGATACATAGATAGATAGATAGATATTTTTCTTCCTTCCTTTTAGTGTTTGTGTGTGTGTATCCACACACACACACACACACACACACACACACACACACACACACACACACACACACACACACACACACACCATCATCATAAATCTCTCTCTCTCTATATATATATAGATAGATAGATAGATAGATAGATAGATAGATAGATAGATCGATAAATAGATAGATATAGATACACACACACACACACACACACACACACACACACACATATATATATATATATATATATATATATATAGAGAGAGAGAGAGAGAGAGAGAGAGAGAGAGAGAGAGAGAGAGGTTGAGAGAAAGAGAGAGAGAGAGAGAGAGGTTTAGAGAGAGAGAGAGAGAGAGGTTGAGAGAGAGGTTGAGAGAGAGAGAGAGGTTGAGAGAGAGAGAGGTTAAGAGAGAGAGAGAGAGAGAGGTTTAGAGAGAGAGAGAGAGAGAGAGAGAGAGAGGTTTAGAGAGAGAGAGAGGGAGAGAGAGAGAGGTTGAAAGAGAGAGAGAGAGAGAGAGAGAGAGAGAGAGAGAGAGAGAGAGAGAGAGAGAGAGAGAGTGAGGGAGGGAGATAAATAGATAAATAGATAAATAGGTAGACAGATAGATACATAAATATATAGATAGATAGGTAGATAGATATAGCCATACATATATATATATTCAAACAGATAAATAGATAGATAGATAGATAGGAAGATACATGCCATGGTGCTGGAAGGTAACACACACATAGTCCGGCGTAACACAAACTGCCACTCGAGATCCTTGAAGAGGCGCCCCAAAGAACACGGCGAAGGAATAACGATGCTTCAGCCTCCGAAGAAAAGTTAATCGCTCGTTTTTGCTACGCACGTCACACACCTTCGGGAAGTATATTGGTGTTTGTCCACGAAAAGTATACAGTGATTTGTTTTCTTTGGGTGAAAGATGAGGAAAACTCTTTTTCTTTTTCCTTTTTTTTTTTTTTTTTTTTTTTCTTCTTTGGGTGTGTTAAAGAAAGTGTATATGTGGTCGTAAGTGTGTTTTGTTTTCCTCTCCTGTCTCTGTTTCTTACTTGGTTTATCTTTAATATGTTTTTTTTTTTTTATCATTCAATAACTTCTAGACATATTCCTGACTGATAATCCCTGACTGATAAGACCACACCTTGACTTACTAGACCAATTTGTATATCGTATACGTTATACTAGACCGTTATATATACATACAGTAGATTAATTTCTGACTAAGAGCATAATGCAGATACTAAACCTGTTTTTGACTAAGACCACTATACAAATATTAAACCAATTTCTGACTAAGACCACTATACAAATATTAAACCAATTTCTGACTAAGACCCTGAAACCAAGTTCTTAGACCACATATATATATATACCAGACTACGCCTCCCGGAAACAGACCGAAAACACCAGCCCCTCAGCATCCCAGTGTCCGATTCCTTGGCTTTAATTGAATCCCGATGACCTTATATTA
>NC_061820.1:32569011-32570063 GCF_019202785.1 Penaeus chinensis | reverse complement strand
CCGATAAGAGGCGATGGTGAGGCGATAAGAGGCGATGGTGAGGCGATAAGAGGCGATGGTGAGGCCATAAGAGCGATGGTGAGGCCGATAAGAGACGATGGTGAGGCCGATAAGAGGCGTGGTGAGGCCATAAGAGGCGATGGTGAGGCCGATAAGAGGCGATGGTGAGGCCGATAAGAGGCGATGGTGAGGCCGATATAGAGTGAGCGATAAGGTGTGGGCGGGAAGAGGCGATGGTTGAGGCCGATAAGAGGCGATGGTTGAGGACGATAAGAGGCGATGGTGAGCCGATAAGAGGCGATGGTGAGGCCGATAAGAGGCGATGGTGAGGCCGATAAGAGGCGATGGTGAGGCTCATTAAGAGGCGATGGTGAGGCGATAAGAGGCGATGGTGAGCCGATAAGAGGCGATGGTTGAGGCTCATAAGAGGCGATGGTGAGGCCGATAAGAGACGATGGTGAGGCCGATAAGAGACGATGGTGAGGCCGATAAGAGGCGATGGTGAGGCTCATAAGAGGCGATGGTGAGGCCGATAAGAGGCGATGGTGAGGCCGATAAGAGGCGATGGTGAGGCCGATAAGAGGCGATGGTGAGGCCGATAAGAGGCGATGGTGAGGCCGATAAGAGGCGATGGTGAGGCCGATAAGAGACGATGGTGAGGCCGATAAGAGGCGATGGTGAGGCCGATAAGAGGCGATGGTGAGGCCGATAAGAGGCGATGGTGAGGCCGATAAGAGGCGATGGTGAGGCCGGGAGGAGGCGATGGTGAGGCCGGCAAAAAGTGATGGTGAATAGCAATGATTGTGACGTGTACGATGTGTGCCGGGAATTCGGGGGCGGTTCTGATGACTGCACAATTTGTTAAGGAGGAGAGTAAGGGTGTCGTGTTTATAACGAAGCCGAGTTTAGAGCGAAATATTATGAAAAGCGTGGGAGAGTAATGAGGGAATGGTGAAAATGTCAAGTAAATGTGAAAATCGTAATATATAAGAGCAATGAATCAATAACATAAGAGAAGGAGATAAATAATTATATAAAACAAACAAATAAAT
>NC_061820.1:32557929-32561411 GCF_019202785.1 Penaeus chinensis | reverse complement strand
TTCTCTCTCTCTCTCCACTATTTAAAACAACAACAACAACAAAATTAACAACAAAACTTATTAGCACTTCTAGTCTAGTATACGTCTTTCTATCTGTCTGTCTGTTTGTCTGTCAGCATATATTTGTTCATTTAGTTGTGCAGCTAGATGTGTGTCTATATGTCTGTCTATTTCTCTGTATGTCTCTCTCTCTCAGTTCCTTTATTTATTTGTCTACCTATCTACCTATCTATCAACCTATCTGTCAATCTACCTAGCTACCTACCAACCTATCTATCTATCTATCTATCTATCTATCTATCTGTATATCTATCTATCTGTCAGTCTGTTTGTCTGTCTGTCTGTCTGTCTATCTATCTATTTATAACTATCTAAACATTCACGCACACAAAAACACTATATGCACATAAACACGTAAACAATCAAGTAAACAAATAAGTAAACAAAAAAAAATAAAGTAAACAAACAAGTGAAGTAAACATACAAGAAGTAAAGTAAACAAGTAAAGTAAACAAACAAACAAGTAAAAAAACAAGTAATGTCTACAAAGAAACAAGTAAAGTAAACAAACAAGTAAGTAAACCAACCAACCAACCAACCAACCAACCAACAAGCACATAACAAACAAAGCAAACAAAGCATACAAACAAACAACCCCCCCCCCCCCATCACCCAGCACGAGCTCCAAAGAAAAATCGCCGTTTCCTCCTCTCGCTTTTCATTTCCGCCGCCCGTATCGCGCCGCCCGCCCTCTCTCTACCCGCACCGACGCCGCCCACATCGCTTCCTCGCCTCCGTGAATCCTCCGTAACGAAGCTGTCGATCACCTCCCGGACACTCGACGCTTGGACGGAACAGAGGACGAGTGTGAGGGTGAGTGGGGGCGGAGAATAGTATTTAGAATGAATGGAGGACGAGTGCGAGGGTGAATGGGGGCGGAGAATAGTATTTAGAATGAATGGAGGACGAGTGCGAGGGTGAATGGGGGCGGAGAATAGTATTTAGAATGAATGGAGGACGAGTGCGAGGGTGAATGGGGGCAGAGAATAGTATTTAGAATGAATGGAGGACGAGTGCGAGGGTGAATGGGGGCGGAAAATAGTATTTAGAATGAATGGAGGACGAGTGCGAGGGTGAATGGGGGCGGAGAATAGTATTTAGAATGAATGGAGGACGAGTGCGAGGGTGAATGGGGGCGGAGAATAGTATTTAGAATGAATGGAGGACGAGTGCGAGGGTGAATGGGTGGTGGGTATTAGGATGAATGGGGTAATGGGTAGTAGGATGAATGGATATTAGGATGAATAATAATAAAATTATAATAATGATAGTGATAATAATAATAGAAATAATAATTATAGTAATGATGATTGATGATGATGATGATGATAGGCAGATAGATAGACTTAAAGATAGGTAAGTAGACATGCAGAAAGACAGATACCGATGTATATAGAGATAGATAGGAAATGAAATCGCACATCGTATAAAGAAAAAGATAACATAAAAAAAAAAACGTATTAAGAATATATTTACACTAAAAAAATGCCCCATACCAGCACTCTTCGGTATTTCCCTTTTGCAATTTTCACAACTATGCAAATTTACACTAAATTTACATTCGATTAACATTTAACGTCAAACCGATAACAGTAAGGTAAATATACTGAAAGGACTTGTAAAAGGTTGGGACATATCTATACAGAGATTCGGAAAAAGCAATTAATTGGAGACACACTTTATTTGGAACATTTTTAAATTGAGGATTAGAAACATATGTATAACGGTAGACGAACCCATAACTAGATAAATCGGTTCCAGTCAAAGTAGTTAAACAATACACTGGTTAATCCGACCAGGCAACTCACTCCCAGACAGACCACTATATAGGTGATATAACGAGGCGATGGATAAGACATTCCAGATATAATATCCAACCAAATAATTCAGCCAGGCAGCCTACATGACAATACAACTAGACACTCTTACCTGACATGGCAGCCTTACAGTCACCAAACAATTAACCAACAACCCATCCAGTACTATATGTAATCTCATAATCCAACTACACAAACTAAAAAGTCAGTCTACCAGAAATTACAACCAGGCAGTCTAACAGTTTACCAGACAATGTAACTAAGCATTACAACTAATCAACCAGACAGTCTAGGCAGAGAGCCGAACTGAAATTCACCCAGATTCTCCAACTAGACAAGACAAACAGACAAGACAACCAGACACTTCATCGCGTTGAAATACCGTACGGACAATTCAACCAGACGTTTTACACAGGCACACAACCAATCATTACAACCAGCCAATCCAAACCAAACAGCCAAAAAATAAATAAACAAATAGCAACCAGTTAGTACAAACAAGTATTTCTAATCCAACCAAACAATATGCCATTAACCTATTCAACCAAACCCACCCAACCAGACAGGACTCTCTTCGTCAAGTACGCCAAATGGTCCTTCTCCTCAACCACACAGGAAAGGCCTCTTTATAGTATGGTGCTTGAGGACTGCAGAACCAAAGGAGCCACGAGAAACACTTTCTAATCATCGTCGTCATTCCCGGAGACTTTGCTAACTTTCCTGGGAGATGCGACGATGAAAGTTTCCCCAAAAGAAGAAGAAGAAGAAGAAGAAGAAAAAGAGAAGAAGAAAAAAGGAGGATGGTAACTACCTCTCCTCAAGGGTATTAATGTTCGACTAATGAACATGCCTAAAAAACTATATCTTTCATGTCGTGGGCTTGTAAGATGCCTTTGGTGCGCGAGGGAGAGGGCACGTCGGGTCTCTGCGTTTGTCTTTCCGCTTTTCATTTATTGCGTCTGTTTCCTTCTTCTTCCTTGCCTTTGCTTTGCACTCGCTTCCATGTGTGTATGCGTGCGTGTGTGTGTGTGTGTGTGTGTGTGTGTGTGTGTGTGTGTGCGTGCGTAAAGTATGTAGCGATATGTATAATTATATAAACAGTGGGTAATCTAACATTTGTTTTTGGTCTTTTTCATTTTCTCTAACTTTTGTTACTTCTATTTTTACCTCAAGATCAGTCACTAGCCAAGATGTACAGAACGCTCACCCACCAACCTGAAATAAAGATTTGGTTAGCTAAACATGGAAAGTCATTTGAAACCAAATAACATAAACATTCCGTCGATATTCTTGTCTTTGTTGTTTCTTAGTGCAAATTCAAGAGGTAAAGTTCCCAAAAGATATTAAACAGAATCTACACGACGTTAACAGCATTTCCCTAAGTTACCCCTTTGACAGATCAATTAACAATTGCCAGTCACCTCATTTTCGCATATAAAGGCAGAGCAATGAACTACAACTCAAAAGATTCTGAAGAGAACCTGTTATCAATATTTGTATAAGGTTTCCCTCTTCCAAAACACCATTCAGCAAGTAATAAGACTCCTATAGAAGCATTACATGACCAGCAAAATTCCCATGGAACAGAATCCCACCGTCAACAAA
>NC_061820.1:32550429-32552929 GCF_019202785.1 Penaeus chinensis | reverse complement strand
CGACGTAAAACACACACACACACATACACGCACACACGCGCGCGCGCGCAGACAGTGTACACGAAAGACTTGAAAATTAGCCAAAAAGATTATCTACACATACATACATATCTATGTATGAATTGTTTCTCTAAATTAAATACTGATCTCTCTCTCTCTCTCTCTCTCTCTCTCTCTCTCTCTCTCTCTCTCTCTCTCTCTCTCTCTCTCTCTCTCTCTCTCTCTCTCTCTCAGGCTACTCTACATGATTACATATAAAACGTACGATAATGAAAGTAATTTTCCTTATCGTCATTATGATCATCATCATCATACATTCATACATACTACAGTAACTTTATACTAATATATTTAAAAGCTATTGTCAATCCCATTCCTAATGTAGCTTAGTAGTCTAAAACCCTATAAAAGAAGAAAGAAGGATAAAGGTTCGAACCAACAAAACATTGAAGCCGCGATGAATAGAATTCGATCTGTCAATCAACCCGAGTAGTTCATTACCGGACACCCTATAAAGTATCGTATGCTGATAATCGTTATGAGGAAAGACAAGGCGAGACAAAATAAGAATCTTGGGACTATTCAGCGTAGCAATGTATCAATACACAACGGAATGTCACGCCGAACCTTCTGCTTCGAATCTTGTATACGAAGCAAGTGTCCACCACTCATAATTCGCACTTCGAGAGGTCGAAATCGGTGGTTTCGTATTTTGGCAGCAGTTAGGGATGAACCAGTATGTGGAGGGAATTGTAGAGTCACGTACATAAGTCGTATCGGGAGTGGAACTTTAGAAACCTATTTTCGAGACGGAACAAGAGACATGTTTGGGAGCTCCTTTTACATCTGTCGAAATTTTACGAGCGGCAGGTTCTGTCTGAAGTTTCCCCCATCTTCCACTTCCCTTCCGTAATGCTTTCCTTCATCTTTCCTCCTCTATTCTCAGTCCCTCACTCACTCATCCTCGCCATGCTTCCTTCCCCTACCTTTCTACTCACTCCCTTACCTTCGTTCCTTCTCCCCAATCCCCATATCGCCCCCCCCCCCCCCCGCATGACAGTGTAACCAGAGCCACAATGACATGCTACCTTCTTTATATATATATATATATATATATATATATATATATATATATATATATATATATATACATATATATACATATATATATATATAGCTGTAGAAGTGAGAACTTTTTTAAATGACAACTGTGAAACTGAAAAATAAGCAGGATTAGTATGCAACATACCAAATATAACAATTTTAGGCATATGTTCTAACTAGTCACTCTGGAGTGCCATATGAGCTACATAGCATAGCGTTACATACAAAACGCCAAACAAAAGAAAGTAAGATATAATAAGTAAAGATTCACAAATGACAAGGCATAAAAAGAGAGAGCTACTTTACCGTCCAATCTAAATCATAAATATCATTAAGTATGATAGGAAAACAAAACGATGGGGAAGGTACTTTGGTCGTAACAGCAAGCTAGGTCGTCAAATAATGTTGTTTTTCCCTTTTCTTTCATTCTTTCTTTCTTTTTCGAATTTATTTATTTGTACGTTGCGAAGTTTACACCATCCATTCACTCTGTCACTCATTGGTAAATTTTAAAACTTTTCAAAGGAACAATGATAAGATTAGAAAGTGTGTTGTGTTTGTGTGTGTGTTTGTGTGTGTGTGTGTGTGTGTGTGTGTGTGTGTGTGTGTGTGTGTGTGTGTGTGTGTGTGTGTGTGTGTGTGTGTGTGTGTTAATTCGCCCGCCTCTGTTTACACATTATTTACCTACACGCTATTTATTATTTACTCATATCCATTTCCGGATAAGCCAACTGCAGACGAGAAACAAATAAAAAGACAAACAAAAGCAAGTAAAAAAAAAAAACAAAAAAATACAGGTCGGGCTCTAGAGGTGAATATTTACAATTCTCCAGTACAAATACGTGTCGAGCAATCTAATATTTACTTGCCCACGGCGATGGCAACAGTTTCCGTACTTCCGACAACATTTCGCGTTTCACTTGAAGAAGGAAAATTTGGGAAAAAAAGTTAAACAGGGTGATTTTGCGATAAATAAGAACGATTTTATAAAAGGAATAATCATATATATAGTAATCATAATATATGTAACTAAGTTATCAGAGAAATGAAAATACAAAAACACATAGGAACAAAATGAGGAAATAGAAACGAAATAAACAAAGAAGAATAATTAGAAAAAAATAAAGAAATAAAGACGAAATAAACAAATAAGTTAACAAAGAATAAAAAAATAAGAATAAGTAAATAAAGAATAAAAACGAAAGAAACAATCAAAGAAGAACAATCAACAAGTAAAACACAGCAAACAAACAAATACACAAAACAAAACAATTAAGGAGAGAACACAAATACAAGAAACAAAACAAACAAAACAAACAGAACAGCATAAACACATCAATTAGCAGCTGACCTTAGTGATACTCCCTCCCCCCCCCCCCCCCTTCTCCACGTTCCT
>NC_061820.1:32535429-32537929 GCF_019202785.1 Penaeus chinensis | reverse complement strand
AAAAAAAACAGGGTGATGGTAACAAGAGCGGAAGAATAAAAAGAAAAAAAAAGGGAGTAAAAAAAGTAATAGAAAATACGGTGTCGTCTTGTCTTCCCCACACTATTAGGAGATTGGAATGAGGGGGGAGAAAGAACCTGTTGTTCTTTAAGGATGGAAAGGGAGGAGGGGGGATGGGGAGAAGGGGGGAGGGGAGGCGAAGGAGGGGGACGGGGGGGGATGGGGAGGCGAAGTAGGGGGACGGGGGGTTTGGGAGAAGGGGAGATGGGGAGACGGGGGAGGGGAGGTGGAGGAAGGGGAGGGGGGAGAGAGAAGGAAAGTAAGGGTAGGGGAGGTGAAGGAGGGGGAGGGGAGATGGGGAGAAGGGGTAGGGGAGGTGGAGGAGGGGGAGTGAGGTGAGAGAAGGGGAGAAATGGTAGGGGAGATGGAGGAGGACAAGGGAATAGGAGGGGGTAGGGGAAAAGGTGTAGGGTGAGGTGGAGAAGGGGGGAAGGAGAGATGGGGGAGGGGGGGTAAAGCGTTACAGAAAAGAACTGTTTGGAAACGTGTCTTTAGATGACTAAGGGGAAGGGGGGGGGAGAGGCGAAGAGAGGGGGAGGGGGAGAGTTTTGAGGACCGAAGACTGCGTATCAGGATGGCTGCCAGAGATTGGAAGAAGAAATAAGAGGGAGAAGAGAAGAGAAAAACTGATAGCTTTATGGAAAACGATGGAGACTGAATGTGTGGAGAGAGCAAATCCTGAACAAAGGAAGAGATAAATAAATAAAAAGAAAATCAATGATAAAGATAACAGTGATGATAGTAATGATAATGGCGGTGATGATAATGTCGATGATAATAAGGATGACAACAATAACAACAAGAATAATAATAATGATAACAATAATAATGGTAATGATGATGGTAACTGTGGTAATGGTATTGATGATAAGGATAGTGATATCAATAAAGGAAGTAATTATAAAAGCAGCGAAAAGTAGAAGAAAGAAAAGAAGAAGAAGAAGGAGAAGGAGAAGATGAAAAAGAGGAAGAACAAAAACTAGAAGAAAATATGAAGAAAAAAAAGGAGAAAAAGAAAAAGAAAAATAAAGATGATAATAACAAGAAAAAGAAGGAAAAGAAGATGAAAACAAGAAAAAGAAGAAAAAACGAAGAAATGAAGAAGAAAAAAATAGATAAAAAAAAAATTATGGAAGGCTAAGGAGAAAGAGAAAAAAAAAATAATAATAAGGAGAAAAAAAAAATATATAAAGAAAAATGAAAAAGAATAAGGAGAAAAACAAAACAAATAAAAAAGGAACTGAAGAAAGAGAAGATGAAGACCAAGATCCTCAGAGTTCCTTTTGAAGTATCCTTCCTCCTAAACTCATCGAGAATTAATTATCGTGTCCCCCCCCCTCCACCCCCACCCCCCTCATTATCATTATCATTATCATTATCATTATCATTATCATTATCATTATCATTATCATTATCATTATCATTATCATTATCATTATCATTATCATTATCATTATCATTATCATTATCATTATCATTATCATTATCATTATCATTATCATTATCATTATCATTATCATTATCATTATCATTATCATTATCATTATCATTATCATTATCATTATCATTATCATTATCATTATCATTATCATTATCATTATCATTATCATTATCATTATCATTATCATTATCATTATCATTATCATTATCATTATCATTATCATTATCATTATCATTATCATTATCATTATCATTATCATTATCATTATCATTATCATTATCATTATCATTATCATTATCATTATCATTATCATTATCATTATCATTATCATTATCATTATCATTATCATTATCATTATCATTATCATTATCATTATCATTATCATTATCATTATCATTATCATTATCATTATCATTATCATTATCATTATCATTATCATTATCATTATCATTATCATTATCATTATCATTATCATTATCATTATCATTATCATTATCATTATCATTATCATTATCATTATCATTATCATTATCATTATCATTATCATTATCATTATCATTATCATTATCATTATCATTATCATTATCATTATCATTATCATTATCATTATCATTATCATTATCATTATCATTATCATTATCATTATCATTATCATTATCATTATCATTATCATTATCATTATCATTATCATTATCATTATCATTATCATTATCATTATCATTATCATTATCATTATCATTATCATTATCATTATCATTATCATTATCATTATCATTATCATTATCATTATCATTATCATTATCATTATCATTATCATTATCATTATCATTATCATTATCATTATCATTATCATTATCATTATCATTATCATTATCATTATCATTATCATTATCATTATCATTATCATTATCATTATCATTATCATTATCATTATCATTATCATTATCATTATCATTATCATTATCATTATCATTATCATTATCATTATCATTATCATTA
>NC_061820.1:32500429-32515429 GCF_019202785.1 Penaeus chinensis | reverse complement strand
AGATCAGAGGTGGTAGAGGCTATAGATGGAAGGGGGAGGGGGATGGGGGAGGAGGAAGGGTTAACACAGACATCAGGCGAGTAAATGACAGTGACAGGGAGCAAGGTGCGAGAAGCAGGCGTCATGCTGGGGATGTCCTGAGGGAAAGGAAACTTAAATATGGATCAAGGACGCTGGAAGTAAGAGGCAAGCGCGGAAATGGGATCAAAATGGAGACTTACATATGATGATGATGATAATGAAGAGGAGGAGGAGGAGGAGGAGGAGGAGGAGGAGGAGGGTAATGATGATGATGATGAGGGTGAGGAGGAGGAGGAGGATAATGATGATGATGATGATGATGAGGAGGAGGAGGAAGAGGAGGAAAGGAGAAGGAGGAGGATAAAGATGATAATGATGATGATGATGATGAGGAGGAGGAGGAGGAGGAGGATAACAATGATGATGATGGTGTTGGTGGTGATGATAACGATAATGATGGTAATAAAGATAATGATGATGATGGTAATGGTGATGATGATAGACAGGGATGATGGTGATGATGATCCTGATCCTGACAATAATTACGATAATATTGATTAAAATGATGATGATGATGATGAAGGCTGATGATGTTAATATAAATGAGAGAGATAAGAATGATAGTAATAATAAAAGGGACAGTGATGATGATAGTAATAATGATAAGAAAAACAACAGCAATACTAAGTATGATTAAGAGATTAAAAACAACGATAATAATAATGATGATGACAAAGATAACAACAATAATGAAGAAGCCAATGATAACGAAGATGATGATAATAAGAAAACGAAACACAAACAAACGAAGTAGAATCTTATTCCACCTACTACAAAAACGCAAGGAAACAAAGAAACGCAAACATGGGCCCTCTGACCGGGGTTAAACATTACACGCCTCGCCATAAAAAGAGGGGTGAAAAGAGGGGAAGAAATCCTTAGGCTGAGGGTAAAGGAGGGGGTAGAGGGTAATGGGCAGGGGAGAGAGGGTAAAGGGGGGAGGAGGGAGAAGGCTAGCAGGGAGGGAGGGAGGGAGGGAGATCCTACACGCCTGTACAAAAGATCCTCCGAGGGGAAACAATTCAATTTCTCCCCGCGTGTAAGTATTCTGTCAAGGTAATGAGAAATATGCAAATGACCCCGGGGTTCCTAGAGCTTTCTGACCTCGGCGGGGGGCTTGTATTTACCCTTGTATAACCCCCTCCCCCCCTCTTCAGCTCACCCCCTCCGTCTCGGTCAGAGGTCACCCGCCGATGTTTATCCCCGGGCACCCCTCGGTCTGGCTGCTAATGACCTATTGATTAGCATTCGTACGTGCGCACGTGCATACGTGCGGCTATGTACACACAAAACCATCATATACATACATACATATATGTGTGTGTGTGTGTGTGTGTGTGTGTGTGTGTGTGTGTGAATATATATATATATATATATATATATATATATATATATATGTATGTATATGTATATGTATATGAATATATATATACACATCATATATATGAATATATATAATATATAAATATATATATGCATATATGTATATGTATATATATGCATATATATATATATATATATATATATATATATATACCTGCATATATATATATATATATATATATATATATATATATATATATACCCCAGATCAAGACAGGCAAGGGACCAAGTGAGAGCAAGAAAGACACAAAATTCCGGACGCAAGATGCAAGCTGTCGTCTGTTGCTTTTCTTAGGTCGGGAAATGTGAATCTTGCTGCAGATTTATCGCGGCGATATTGCTGCAATTTGCAAAGGGGAAGAAAGAGCAAGGGCATTCCAAGTGGTGATATGTTGTAAGCCGAACAAGAGAAGGCGTGTGATCGAGTCTAGAAAACAGACGAATGCTTTGACACACGTATGGTGTCGTGGAATGTTTGTCTGTGTTATTTCAATCTCCTTTTATTGTATTTATTTATTGTTTTGTATGTATTCTTTTTATTTTTATTTTTATTTTTATTTTGAGAGAAATAGCAGTTCCTTCATAACTTTTTTTGTGTGTTGTGTATGTTAAGAGAGTATGTTAGATAGACAGAGTGGTAGATATGTAGGTAAGTTGTTGTGAATAGTTACTGTGGATCGATGTTAAATAGATAAAAGGAGGTCGATAGGGAGGTAAGCTGATGCATAGGGAGATAGGGAGATGGGATGACAGATAGGCAAACATGCGAATGAATTTTGAACAACATTCACACTACATTTTGCATCTTATCCATTCACCCAGTTATTTATGCATCGCATCGTTAATAAATAAGTGGTTTACTCTTCTTTTTTTTTTTTTCTAATTAATCTAAACCCACACTTCAAAAACATGTAAAAGACCACATGATTCGAAATGAAAGTTATACCATGATTTCGTACGACTTTTTTGTTTTTTTGTTTGTTTTGTCTGTCTTCGTAGTTACACAAGCCCCCCCCCCCCCATCACCGACGGATTCCAGGGGTCTGTGACGTCATGGCCTCCTCATTCGTCTCTATTTGTTTCGTGATTTTTTCTGTCTGTTTGGTTGTTTGTTGTTTGATCGTTGCAGTCGTCTGAATAGGTGAACAGGCGGTAGCTAGTTAGGCAGGTAGGTAGATAGATCAGTAGGTAGTTAAGTAAACGGATAGGAGGTAAATATTAAGAATAGATAGGTAGGCAGTGAGGTCGAGAGATAGGTAGGTAGAGAGCTAGGAAGAGAAATGGGTAAATATATGGGTTAATCCCGTTTGCTTCATTTTCTACCATTAAACCGACTTTTATGTACTATGAAAACAGAAGAGGATTAGGGACCCCCGCTAGATTTATGATGTGAAACAATGAAACTACATTTTTATACCTGTTTACATGATATAAATTACCTTATTTTGCACTAGGCAGTTACAGCAAGTAGATATGTATAAATCTCTCTCTCTCTCTGTATATATATATATATATATATATATTTATATATATATATATGTGTGTGTGTGTGTGTGTGTATATGTATATATGTGCGTGTATATAGCTGTGTGTGTGTGTGTGTGTGTGTGTGTGTGTGTGTGTGTGTGTGTGTGTGTGTGTGTGTGTGTGTCTGTGTGTGTGTGTGTGTGTGTGTGTGTGTGTGTGTGTGTGTGTGTGTGTGTGTGTGTGTGTGTGTGTGTGTGTGTGTGTGTGTGTGTGTGCGCGTGTGTGTGTGTGTTAATGAACGAATAAATAACGTATGAATATGTATGTATATATGTATGCATGCATGTCTATATTTAGCTATGTACCTATTTATGTCTGTAAGTATGTATTTATCTATGCATATATATGTATGTGCATGCATTTACATCCTGGTTTCTGAGTACCATCATCTGAATCAGTAACATCGCATAAAAGAAGAGAGAGAGAGAGAGAGAGAGAGAGAGAGAGAGAGAGGGTGGGGGGGAGGGAGAGAGAGACAGAGGCAGACAGAGAGACAGAGACAGAGACAGCCAGAGAGACAGAGACAGAGAAGTGAAAGGGAACCAGAAAATCATATCAATATCTTTGTTTTCCTTTACCCTCTCACTTTTTACATGTAGGAAAATGGAACAACACCATCGTATGCCACGTGAGGACAAGAGGAAAACAAGCCTTTACCTTCTTCCAAAACGCAAGGTACAGAGGACAAATTGGATAAAAGGAACAGAAGATAAGAAGAAAAAGAATATGGACAGAAGGAGAGAAAGGAAAGAATTGTACTGTTCTGTAAATAGAAATATATGTATATGGATAGATAAATACATAGAGAAATGGATTGTTGGTGGGTGGACGGATGGAAAGATATAGATAACTGATAGACAAATATCAATATTATCAATAAAATAATAATAAGAATTCTTCAGTTGCTGTTCAAGATGACGATGATGAGAACAGAGAGTAGAAGAGAAGGAAGAGGAGAATAAGAAAATAAGAAAGAGAAGAGAAGGAAGAGGAGAAGAAGAAAATAAGAAAGAGGAGAAAGAAGAGGCTAATGATGATAATGGTGATAACAACATTAATAATAATTACGCTAATAACACACATAAGAAGATGTAAAGAGATGTTAAAAAAAAAAAACCTGTTCCTTCATAACTCGAAGAAGGAGAACAGATGAACAAAAAGTGAAAGAGAAGAAGAAGATGAAGAAAATCAGAAATAGCAGTTCGCTCATAACTCGAGGAAAGGATAACACTCCTTCGACGCTAAACTTGAGGCAATTCGCTCAACTTTGTCTCCGCCAAGTTTGCATTTCCCTTGTCCTCAGATCACGTTCTTCGGAAAGGTAATATAAACTTTGGAAAAAAAAAAAGGTAAAAAAAGGAAAAATGGCATGAAAATCTCGACATGCAAACAGGGGAATGCCTTTGTTTCCTTGAAATATATTGATTTGCAAAAGAGGAAGGTTATAGGTGGGTAGAGGGTAGTGGGTGAGGGGGGGGGGGGGGAGTCGAAGGTCGAAGTTGGGGAAACTAAAGTGGGAATCGACGGGGTGGAAATTGCGAAAATGTTGCATAGGAGGGAAGAGGGGAGAGAGAGAAAGAGGGAGAGAGGTAGAGGCAGAGAAAGAGAATTGAGGGAGACAGTTAGGAGAAAAGGAAAGAATGGGAGACATAAAGATGAAAGAAGAGAGAAGTAGAGACAGAGAAAGAAAGACAAAGACTGAAAGAGAGACAGATTTCACATCCGTTCTCCCATGTGCATAAAAATAAAATATAAAACAATATTTAGTTTGAATGCACGGTATTGGATGTTCTTGCCTTTGTATAAAACCAGGTAATTTCATCATAGATAATAAATGTAATCAACGGACAAAAAATTACAAAAAGCTGACACAAACGACCAAACGTGTTAGCAAAGAAAGTGTGTGTTTAATTTTTTTGTCTTTCTTTTATATATATATATATATATATATATATATATATATATGTATATATATATATATATATTTATTTAGTTATATGTATATACATACTTATTTACTTATATGTATATACATAGTACTTGTGTGTACGTGTGTGTTTATGTGCTTATGTGTAGATATGTATATATGTGTATATATATACATATATGTACATATATATGTGTGTGTGTATTTATCTATTTATTTATCTATTCTTAGAGCATAAAGTGAGTTATTAAGTTTCCAATTTTACGATTTCAATTAGAGATGCAAGCATGTATAATTCATGTCTGGAGAATATTTTCCTTTTGTGTCTAAATGTGTGTGTGTGTGTGTGTGTGTGTGTGTGTGTGTGTGTGTGTGTGTGTGTGTGTGTGTGTGTGTGCGTGTGCGTGTGCGTGTGCGTGTGCGTGTGCGTGTGCGTGTGCGTTTGTGTGTGTGTGTGTGTGTGTGCGTGTTCGCATGTGTGTGTGTGTGTGTGTGTGTAAAGAGAGAGAGAGAGAGAGAGAGAGAGAGGTGTGCGTGTGTGTGTATATATATGTACATATATATATTTATATGTATATACAAATATATATATATATATATATATATGTATACATATATATATATATATATATATATATATATACATACAAATATATATATATATATATATATATATAATATAACTATATAAAGATAATCAGATAGGTAAATAGACAGATAGATAGATAGATAAATCGACAATATGCATATATATTTGCATACATATATACTTTCATTCAAATATATATCACCTAATAGATAGATAGATAGAGTGCTACTGCGTTTCCCATGCTATTTACCAATTCCTTACTTCATCGATTTAAGAGACGAGTAACTACAAATCTTGAAAATTTACAAACATTTATGAAAGTACCTCAAAGTACCTCAGATATGACACAATTTTTTTTCACAATAATTCGTTGGGCCTATGCCAAAGTAGGCCTACCGCACTCTTCCCTACACCCTTCCTTCCATATCCTCTTTCTTTCTCCCTCTCCTTCTCCTTCCTACCATCCTCCCTCCCTCCCCCCCCTCCTTCTTACTCTCTTATACTATTTCCCCTCCTCCCTCCTATCCTCCTCCCTTCCTTCCCTCCTCCTTTCCTCCTACCCTCCTACCCTCCTCCCTCCCTCCCCTCCTCCCTCCTCCTCTCCTCCTACCCTGCTCCCTTCCTCCCTTCCTCCCTCTTACCTTCCTACCATATATCCCCACTGCTCCTCCCCTTCCCCCTACCCCCCCTACCCTCTTCCCCTATCCGCCTCTTCCTGTCTCCCTCCTACCTCCCTCTCCTTTCCCCTCCTGCCCTCCGTCCCTCCTCCCCCCTCCCCTCCACCCGCAGTCTGGTACCTTAACATGCGGCAGTTTTACAAGCCAGAGGTGTCAGTGCAATGACCTTATCAGCTAATTTCCTCACTTCTAGACGACTGCTGCTCCTAATTAATTTTCTGAGAGAGAAATCAACCGGAGGAGATAGCATCGATTGCCTAAATGAACCTATCGCTGTAAACGTTATACAGGGGAGGGAGCAGCGCTTTTTAAATGCTTGTTGTAGAATTACACACACACACACATATGTGTGTGTGTGTGTGTATGTGTATATATATATGTGTGTAATTATATATATATGTATATATATGTTTATGGACATTTATATACATACATAATACCTGCATGTGATGTGTGTGCAATCATGCATACGAGCACTTGCACGGATTTCCTAAAATTCTGCTAGTCTTACCTAGATATGATAGTGGTGCCTGACTGCTGCCTTGTAGTCCAGTCCGGGTACAGTGAAATGCTATGGGAGTTCACCCTATATAAAACAACTGCTGCCTTGTGGCGTATAAGAGTATAAGATAAAAAGGCTTCGGGAGCAACCCTGAGGGAAAATTCGGAGTTGGAATCCTAAAGGCCTGTGATCTCGTTCTGGCAACTCCTGCGACGCCGCTGGTACCAAACCGTATCGGTCTTAGCTGCGTGGAGAGAGGGAGCATGCTGCATGGGCAACATTTTGCTCCTCACATTTTTCGCCCATTATATGTATGCATATATGTATACATACTAATGTGAGTAGTGTGAATAGATATGAAATGTCATTTGGACTTGCAGCATACTAGTTGCACAATCTTACTATTGGGTCGTGAGGTCAAGTTGATAACTCTGGAGTGGCATAGCTTTGTGTGAGTGTGTGTGTGTGTGTGTGTGTGTGTGTGTGTGTGTGTGTGTGTGTGTGTGTGTGTGTGTGTGTGTGTGTGTGTGTGTGTTCACCAGGCAAATGTCAGTTACCAATTCTTTACTTCATCGATTTAAGAGACGAGGAACTACAAATCTTGATAATATACAAACATTTACGGAAGTACCTCAAAGTACCTCAGATATGACATAATTGGACATGGGCAAATTGCACTTGAAACGTCCTGTCAGTACCTTAGCATCTTTGAAAATTCCGTGACACAGGGAAAAAAATACCTTCATCAATATCACTCGAAACAATTCCTCATACTTCGCCTTTCGCAAATTCCGCTGCGATTTTGTTTCTTGTTCTTGTTCTTGTTCCTCTTCATCTCCTATGAACTTCTGAAACTCTCCTCCGAGGCTGTGCAACTTTTAGAATGATGAGAATATGACGAAGCTTCTATAAAAGGATTTATAGAATTCGAAAACTTTTGCCATTTTCTCCAAAAATGTTATATGTTACGTTGTCGGGACTTTTTTTTACGATGCAATAATTATTATAGAAATGAACGATAAAATACGAAAAAAATATATATCTTAATAGCGACAAAGAGTGAACGAGCAGAGTTTCAGCTTTCATATCAAGGAAGATTACTTTTTGCCACTTATAAAATAGACATTAGTTGTTATAAAGAATGAAGATCAATTTTCTTATCAAAGTATGAAAACATTATATCTGTTATATGATTCATCGCCCACAGTCCTTGCAACCAACATAAGGATTGCAATCAACAAAAAGATTGATATTAACGATAAAAATCAACTTTCTTATTAAGGTTTGTAATAGATAAATAGATAGATAGATAGATAATCTGATATATATTCAAGCAGGTTTTAATTTGTTTATATTTCTTCTTGGAATATATGACATCAGATCTCACAGACATGAAGTCATGAAGAGGATGAAAAACTATTTAGTAAACATAGCGAAAAGGGAATAGAAAGGTGAAGAAGAAAGAAGATAAATCATAAGAAATACAGGTGACAGATATAAAGGTAAAAATATAAATATAGAGAAAATGTGATTGAAAGGATTAATTTTAAATACTTTTCATAAAAGTGTTACGTAAAAATATATCGTTATGCCAATTAGATGGCAATATAACGATATAACTTCGCTTGTAAATACATTATGATGTACTCATGGGTGTGTGTGTGTGTGTGTGTGTCTGTGTGTGTGTGTGTGTGTGTGTGTGTGTGTGTGTGTGTGTGTGTGTGTGTGTGTGTGTGTGTGTGTGTGTGTGTGTGTGTGTGAGTGTGTGTGTGTGTGTGTGTGTGTGCGTGTGTGTGTGTGTGTGTGTGTGTGTGTGTGTACGTGCGTGCGAGCGTGCGTGTGTGCGTGCGTGCATGCGTGCGTGCGTGCGTGTGTGTGCGTGCGTGTGTGTTTGTGTTTGCAGACAGGTACATAGAGAGATTAAATAGAAAGACAGACAGACAAACAGACATATAAATCGCCAGCAGCTAGGTAGACAGACGATACCCATATACCTTAATGCACAGACCGATTCAACACATCCATCACAAAAAATCCTCAGCATACACTTCATCAAATCACTCGAAACTTCATTACAACCAACTCCAACTACAACAATAACACAACAGAGACCACAATAGACTATCCTTCCCTTCTGAATTCAGCTCCCCCATATGCCTCTTCACATCGAGTTAGATAACAGTATAAACTAGACATTCTCCAGCTTTAAGCTTTATTTATTAGAGGCATCGGGAAAGCTCGTGTCAGTTTGATTCACGTTTCCTTTTTACTAACATATTGAGGCCTTCCGTGTCCAGCCGTTGGGTAGTGGGGATTGTTTGTTTGTTTACGTTTGTGTTTTTGTTTGTGTGTATGTTTGTTTGTGTTTGTTTGTTGGTTGATTTTTGTGTTTATCTGTTTTGTTAATGTGGTTTATAGTGTCTGGTCTATATATCGGACGTGGTTTACATCTGGTTTATTATATTTCGTATATTGTCTAAATCTTTGGCTGTGGTCCATATATCGGATGTGTAGCATAGGCCTATAATTTGGTCTACGCTTTGTATACATGGTCTATAACTTGGTTTGTATCTTTGGTGCGTTGAATATTGACCACATTTTCAAATTTGCGGCCTTTCTTTCGAGGGAGGGTGGTCTATATATTGGACGTTTGGTCTGTATTTTTAACGTGTGATCAACTCTTTACGTGTGTGGCCCATATTTTAGATGTGGACCACATTCTGGAAGTCTATACTCTGGATGTGTGGCTTATATTGGATGTATTTTCTATGTAGTTGATGTTGTACCTTTAAACTGAATGTGTCGCCCATATTTTGGATGTGCAAACCATATATTGGATAGACATGTTATGAATTAGGGGTAGAAGGCATAAATTAAATCGGACTTCTTTAATTTTGTATGTGTGGGTTTCGCCTGACATGAATGTTCATCGCGCTACATATCAATCTCGTGAAGAATGACTGCCCTTATGATCAACAAGATGGCATCTTGATGAGATGCTGCATCATAACACAATTTTTTATTACCCTGTAAACTATGAAAGGATTTAGAGTGTGAATTTCCATGAAAAATATGGTTACAACTTCGCGTTATAACTGGTGCTACGTATATAACAGATTTACAGCTCTATGAACATCAAGTGTAAAATGAATGCCCAGTACACAAATCGCATAATTCGGCGGCATACCATATATTCCCAAATGTGTGTGCGTCAACCGTAAGAGTGTGTTTATAACGTTCTCGAATTATTCGAAATATATGAAATAAAAATTACGTAAGAGCTCATAACAATTTTTACCGAAATACACGAAACTCCTACACTTCTGCGTCGTTTTTCCCAATGCCCTTAAGAGAAGAGAAATGCGCAATCTAAAATGAAAGAGAAAATAGAGAGAAGGCAAAATGAAGTTCCTAGTACGAAGAACAGCATGACTCTCCTTAGCTTACAAACATACCAACACATGATAGTGTTCTCAGACGCATAACGTAACATACTGCATTATGTTGCACTGCACTAGATTCCATCGCTCGTCAATAACTACTAAAGGATAGTTATGACAATATAAACAGCAAGTCAAGCTTTGTTTTCAGTATATTTAGTATTCGGTCAATTCTTGTAAATTAGTGAATGGAGTACAAAATACTAATTTAATAATGAAAACATATATATTTTAAACATTTCATTTTCTTGCAATATCATACATTTCTTTTTATGGCTAAATGCAAAATACCAGAAGAGTATTAGTGAAAAATAACAGCAGAACAACACGAAAAAAAAAAAAAAAAAAAAAAAACAGGCCAGAAAATATTTACAAGCTCTGGTTCGACACCGTGAAGACCGGGTTAGCGTATCGAACTTCTCCCGGAAAAGCCGTCAGTTCTGCCTCATAATCTTCACAAACGAGGATAAAGGATCTTAAATTCACTGCTGGTTTGTCTGCCTTTGTGTGATTTTTAAGATCCGACACGAGATGAGAGAATGGGATATCAGAGTGGGTTTACGTAGTATTGTGTGTATGTATAGGAAGGGAGGGAGGGAGGGAGGGAGAAAGAGAGAGAAAACAAAAAGACACACACACACACACACACAGAGAGAGAGAGAGCGAGAGCGAGAGAGAGACAGACAGACAGACAGACAGACAGACAGACGGAGAAAGACACAAACACACAGAGAGAGAAAGACACAGACACGCAGAGAGAGAAAGGACAAACAAACAAAAAAAAAACAGAGACAAACAAACAAAAAAAGAGAAAAAAAGCCAAACGTAAATGACATCCAATGGATTTCATCACAGGATTCCAAAGCTTTCCTTCAAAGAAAAAGTTTTCCCCGACACGAGGTCCTTGTAGAGAGCTTTCCGTGCTTTCAAAAATCTTTTCTTTTCCTACGCAAAGGGAGACACAGACGATGTTCGAGATAAAATAGTAAAATGACACGGACCGACCTGTCACTGTCTCTTCTGAAAACGTGTGGTGAGGTTCAAGTCCGATGATTTTGCAACAATGGAATTAAATAAATTGAAATGATTGTTGTCTTTATTTCTATCTTTTCTCTATCTCTCTTTTTCTATTCAATTTTTGTTTTTATCATTATTATTGTTATTAGTATCATCATGATTATTATGATCATCATAATTATAACTGTCATTGTTATTATCATTTTCATTATTATTATCATTATTATTACCATTATTACTATTATCATTACTACTACAATTTTTTTTTTATATCATCATCATTATTATTATCATTATTATTATTATTATTGTTATTATTATTATTATTATTATTACCATCATCATCATCATTACTATTATCATTGTTAATATTATCATTATTATTATCATTATTTTTGTTGTTAATGTTATTGTTGTTTTTGTTTTTATTCCCATTACCACTATTGTTATTATTACTATCATTATCATTATTATTAGCATCATCTTTATTATTATCATTATAATTATTATCACTATCATTACTATTATTATAATCATTATTATTATCAT
Organism: Penaeus chinensis; assembly: GCF_019202785.1. Taxonomy (NCBI): domain Eukaryota; kingdom Metazoa; phylum Arthropoda; class Malacostraca; order Decapoda; family Penaeidae; genus Penaeus; species Penaeus chinensis. The sequence goes on along the minus strand of NC_061820.1, from coordinate 32,503,737 downwards.
TATTATCATCATTATCATAATCATTATTGTTATTATTATCATTATCATTATCATCACCATCATTATTTGTCATTATTATTATTGTTATTAGCATTTACTATTATTTTCAATAGTATCATTTACTTCTTCTTGCTTTCCCTCTTCCTATTCCTCCCTTTTTATATCTTTTCCTTCTTTTTCATCTTTTATTATTACAACTATTACTTTTTCTCTATTTCTACTTTTTATTCGTATCTCTTCGTTTTTCTTCCTATACCTCCCCCTTCTCCTTTTCCTCTTTCTCTTCCTTCTCGTCCTCCATCTTATTCTCATTCTTATTCTTATTCTCCTTCTCTTCTTCCTCCTCCTCCTCCTTCTCCTCCTCTTCTCCATACTTCTCCTCCTGTTATTATCATTACTATCACCATTGTTATTATTATTCCATCTCCTCCTCCTCCTCCTCCTCCTCCTCCACCTCCTCCTCCTCCTCCTCCTCCTCCTCCTCCTTCTCCTTCTCCTTCTCCATCTCCTCCTCCTCCTCTTTATCCTCTCCTCCTCCTCCTCCTCCTCCTCCTCCTCCTCCTCCTCCTCCTCCTCCTCCTTCTCCTTCTCCTCTTTCCTCCTCTTCCTCCTCCTCCTACCCCTCCTCCTCCTTCTCCTTCTTCTCCTCCTCCTCCTCCTCCTCCTCCCCTTCCTCCTCCTCCTCCTCCTCCTCCTCCTCCTCCTCCTCCTCCTCCTCCTCCTCCTCCTCCTCTTCTTCTTCTTCTTCTTCTTATCATTATTATTTTTCCTCCTCCTCTTCCCCCTTCTCCCTTCCCTCCTCTTCTTCTTCCTCCTCTACCACCTCTGCCTTCGCGTCCTCTTCCTCCTCTTTCTAAAATATTTCTTTACGATCTTGAAATGCCAAACCTTGTGTTTTCTAAGTTCAAACTAACGTGTTACCAACAATCGTTAAGGAAAGCGAGGAACAATCTCTCAGCGGAACATTTCTTCGGAAAACACAAGTAACTAATTGGTTGTTTGTCTTGCAGAGATGGTGACCCGAGCACTGTGCATGTAAATAATTCTTTTCAAACTTTCAAAGCAGAATTTTGCATTGTGAATTAAATAAGGCTATCCTTCTGTTTGTCACTGGGTTTATTTTTTTTTTTTTCTCTCTCTCTCTCTCTTTCTGTTTTTCAGTTCTATGTTTCCTTTACTCTTTTCTTTCCTGGTTTTTATCTTTTTATCAGGATTTTGGAATTCGGGTCTTCAAATCTCACGTTCTGCAAAGTCATTCAGTAAACCCATAACATTAGTGGATCAATCTACTAATATCTATTCTGCTTAGGCTGTCAAGATATGTTGATAATGATGATAATAATGGTAATAATGATAATGATACTACTGCTACTACTACTACTACTACTACTACTACTACTACTACTAATAATAATAATAATAATAATAATGATTAATAAACTATTCTCATTATCATTATCACTGTTATCATCAATACCATTAGTAGTAGTATAAATAGTAATATAATCAATATCATTATTTTTTATCAATATTTCCACAACTATTGTCATTATTACATTTGTTATTAAATTGTCATTATTTTTATCACTATTATCATCACTGTTATCATCATCGTTATCATTATCAACATTACAAACAGATATAACACAATAAACCACGTTTTCAATGTATTATAATATACGCAGGGCAAAACCAGAGTCCCCTTCCTCGTTTGCTAGTTAAAGCCCTTGAGCAGAGGTCCTTAAACAGGGGTGTAATTTCCATAAAGGGAATGATGGGTGAGGTGCCTAAGGAGCAAGCATCCCTAGGCCTAATCCTATTTGGAAATATTCCAACGTGGAGCTGTAATTATGAGTGTTGCTTATACCGGGTTCTCTGCTCGAAGAAAAAGCCATTTGAGTTTTTTTTTTTTTTTTTTTCTAATTCCAATGGGAATTGTTGATCGTATGGGTGAAGATTTGAAGAGTTGGTGTGTGGGGGAGGGAGGGGGGGGGGCAAAGACTAGTTGTCACTAGTAGGAATGTAAAAGATAAATGAATGAATGAATGAATGGCTAAGCAAATTAATTAATTAATAAATAATGAATAAACTCGCTGCTGTAAATACATTTAATCCATGTTGCCACAGACACCGAGAGTAATGAACGAGCATGAATAGTTTCACAAAGTCTTTGTTTTAATTTATATCACGGTATATCTGTATATCACAGCAAATTTTGCATTTTGATATCATATAATTTCCCGTTACATTACATGTTGTACAATTTGACCAAATGTCATACTTGTGTCCTGTTTATTTGTTTGTTGCTTATAAGATATGTATATGTATGATATGTGTGTGTATGTGTGTGTGTGTGTGTGTGTGTGTGTGTGTGTGTGTGTGTGTGTGTGTGTGTGTGTGTGTGTGTGTGCATACATAGAGAGCGAGAGAGAGAAAGTTCTATATACACATTTACATGTATATACCGTTGAATACATAGATGTGTGTATTTCTGACAAAGATATAATCGAAACCGGTCAAATACATCTCTTGTATTGTGAAGATAGTCATTCTCACCCATACCTTTTTTACATTTGTCAACACGAATACGGTCCTTGTGTGTATCTGGTTCTGTTATTACTGGAAGACATATGAGGGTAATCTCGTAATCACGTACAATCAAGCAGACAGGTTCACGTCTCAGATGCTGAACAACTGTATTCTTAATCCTTCTCAAGCAAGCATAAGCCTGGCATTTCATAGATGATAAAAGGAGGTAATTATACAACCCTCTTGCATCGTCTCATACTTGGCTGCAGGTATGCTTCCAGTAACTGTAAATATTTGTTATCAAATTTTCCTGCAGTTTTTTTCCTTGCTTTTTTTTTTTTTTTTTTTTTGATGTTGATAAGCAGCTTCGTTTTTTGTTTCTCTCTTACTCTCTCTCTTTTCTTTTTCTTTTTTTTTCGAATCATCAAACAAGATGTATTCATGAAGAGTAAAGATGCCGATCTAATTTGAGATAAGAATGGAGATGCTGGTAATGAAGATTTTGCAAATGTTTATCGACTAAATGTTTCATGTCATAGTTCCTGTCGTTTTTTTTCTTCAGGGAAGGTTTGATATATATGTGTGTATATATATATATATATGCGTCACCAAAACTTAGTGATAACAGTAACAGTAAATTAAATGATATATTGACGTGTGTGTATACATATATGCATACATACACAGAAACTTACATAAACATACACACACACACACACACATATATATATATATATATATGCATATATATATATATATATATATATATATATATATAT
>NC_061820.1:32492929-32495429 GCF_019202785.1 Penaeus chinensis | reverse complement strand
CTCCTCCTCCGTCCTAGGCAACGGGCGAAGGCAGACTGACGACCGCGGGCAGACCGGAGGCTCGTGTGACAACTGCGGCGCCACACTCACGAGGCTGAACTTCTGTCGTGTCACCCTCGCGAGGTTCACTTACCGCTCACACCGGGACACCCTTGGAGAAAGCGGCGATTTACCTACCAAATGATTCTGATTTGGGGAAATCGGGATAAGGAAAGCGCGTTTGAAACGATCCACACAGCAGGTCTTGAGGAATTTCTCTTCGTGAGAGTGAAGGAGTTCGAGAGATGAAGGGAGGTGTAGGAGGAATAGGGAAAAGGGTGAGTAATAGAAAAGCGAATGGGGATAGGAGAGGAAAAGGGAAATAGTGCTGGTGTGATGGACAAGAGAGATGCTCGACTTAAGATCAATGAAAGGAGATGCTGAGAGGTAACAAAAAACAAAACAAAAATACTCTTACCGTTACTGATATTAGTATTATTCCTGAAAATAGCATTAGCAATTTTTTTTTTTTTTTTTTACTAATAACAAAGTTAATAAATAAAATACGACATCCATGATGATAGCGTCAATACTAAAATGATATTAACATGTTTCAGTAATAACTTTAAGAATAATGATTAAACAGTATCAGTAACGATGACTTTCTTCAGTTTATCAATTGGCAGCATTTTCCTTAATCCACAGTCTCTCTCTCTCTCTCTCTCTCTCTCTCTCTCTCTCTCTCTCTCTCTCTCTCTCTCTCTCTCTCTCTCTCTCTCTCTCTCTCTCCCTCTCTCACTCTCTATCTATCTATCTATCTACCTACCTATCTGTCTTCCTATCTATCTGTCTATCTTAGACCTCCGCTCCACCCACACCGACACATACCCATCCATATAAACGTGTCTCCCCATTGCTCTTATAACCACCTCCACGCCTGCCGCTACTCTCTTCCTCCCATAACCCCCCACATCCCCCCTACGCTCGTCCTCTTCCTCGCTTCCTCCCTTCTCTTTCCATCACCTCCTCCCTTTCTACTCTTTCCCTCGTAACCCCCTACCTTCGCCTCATAACCCCCTCTCCTCCCCTACCCTCCCCCTCATGTCTCCCTCACCCCCCTCGTAACCCCCTATTCTTCCCCTCACCCCCCTCATGAATTGCCACTCTTTCCCTCACTCACAGCCCCATACCCCTCCCTCATCCCCTCTCACAACCCCCCCCTTATAAACCCCTTTCCCTCCCCCTCCCCCTCCCCTCATAAACCCTTTGCCCTCCCCATCACCCCTCTCATGACCCCCCACATAACCCCCTCCAACCCTCACCCCCCTTACCCCCCCCCCCCCACTCCGCCACTGAACGAAGCATCCTCCTGGCTTATCTCGGCTTTGATCTCGATGATGCTGGGTCTTCGCGCGTACGGAATCTTGCGTGTACATCCGTTAATCTTTCTCTTTCCTCTTTGCTTGCGGATCGACTGATCGACTTTTTTTGTTTTTTTATCGTTATTTGTTGGTATTGTTGTTATTATCATTATCGTCATTATCATTCTCTTTCTTTTCTCTTTATCATTTTTCTTCAACTACTACTGCTTATATTACAACTATCGCTATTATTATTACTATTTGTTTTCTTGTTTTTTTCCCCCTCATCTACCTACTCCTCCTCCTCCTCCTCCTCCTCCTTCACCTCCCCCTCCTCTTTCTCCTCCTCCTTCTCCTCCTCCTCCTCCTCCTCCGCCTCCTCCTCCTCCTCCTCCCCTTAGTTTCCCCTCCTACTCCTCTCCCTCCTCCTCCTCCCCTCGTCTACCTCCTCGTCCTTCCCTCGTCTACCTCTTCCGTCTCCTTCTTCTCCTTCCCCCTCCTCCACCTCCTCCACCTTCCTCCTTCTCCTCCTCCCCATCCTCCACCCCTTCCTCTTTCTCCTCTTCTTATCTAGCCCCTCCTCTCCATCTTCCTTCTCGTCCTTCACCTTCCTCTTCCCTACTCCTCCTCCTCCTTCCTCTCCCTCCTCCTCCATCCCCCTTCTCTTCCTCTTCCACCCATCCTCCTTCTCCTCTTTCTTCTGCTTCTTCTCCTCCTTCTCCTCCTCCTCCTCCTCCTCCCTCTCATCCTCCTCCTCCCCCACCCATCCTCCTTCTCCTCTTCCTCACCCTCCACCTCCACCCCCACCCATCCTCCTTTTCCTTCTCCTCCTCCTCCTCCTCCACCCCTTCCTTCTTCTCCTCTTCTTTGTCCTTCTCCTTCTGCTTTTCCTCCTCCTTCTCCTTCTCTTTCTCCTCCTCCTCACCCTCTCGCTCCTCCACCTTCTCCTCCTCCTCCCTTCGTCTACCCCCTCCTTCTCTTTCTCCTCCTACTTCTCCACCCCCCTCCACCTCCTCCTCCACCCCCTCCTTCTCTTCCTCCTCCTCCTCCTCCTGATAACATGTTGACAAGTTGGTGATGAAAATATACGATACACTGTCATCAATCAGACATCTTTAATCAAGCTAATCCTCACACCAATCTTTTCAGGGCCTTTTGGC
>NC_061820.1:32482929-32485429 GCF_019202785.1 Penaeus chinensis | reverse complement strand
TAATAATAATAACACTAATAATGATAATAATGATAATAATAATAATAATAAAAATAATAATAACAATACTACTAATGAGAACTATAATGATAATAATGATGATAACAATAATATTAATGATGATAATAATGATAATAATAATAATAATTATCATGATAATATTAATAATAATAATATAAAATGGTAACAGTGATAATGATAATATCAATAATAATAACCATGATAATACTAATAATGATCATGATACTGTAATAACAATAATGAAAATGATAATAATAATAATAAGAAGAATAGTAATGATAATAATGATAATTATTATCATGTGTGTGTGTGTGTGTGTGTGTGTGTGTGTGTGAATTTATCTTTTTTCCTAATTTTCATACATTCTATATAGATGCTTAAATGACTAAGAACATTTTGTGGATGCCATTGCATTATAAATACCTCAGTGGCGTGTCAACGCTCTGCCCAACTTACAGAATGGCTGAAATTTTAACGGGAATACTTCAGTTTTACACCAGCTGACAGGCTGTGAACGCCTCATATCACTTATATGGTATAATGCTATCACGATGAATGAGTATTGGTTGCAAATGAATAATTTTAATTTTATAGAATTTTATTATTGTCTCCCATCAAAATTTTTTAACGTTTTCTTACTTTACGTTCTGTTACATTTTCTTTATACGTTGGATAGAAGGTAGTCTTTAATATTTTAGGTGATTCAACCCAATGCCGCCGGGGAAACTGAATAAAAAATGGGGAAAATGCTGTTCTCATTTTTTGTGAAATTTCTCTCCACATAGATGGCTCTGCTAGTGCTTAAGCTTTACTTGATTTCACCTTTCCTTGAATTGGCGGGATTTTTTTTTTTTTTTTTTTTTTTACTAGTGATATGAATATCGATGGTGTTATTTTTATAATAAATATTATAATTACTATAATGTTATAAACAGTATTAACAGCAAAATAGGATAACTTAAAAATATTTTCGTAAATCAAAGAAAGAGAAAAAGAGTGAGACAGGCAGTACTTATAACTGGCTCACTGGTGACTTAGTACAAGTGTAGCCATCTATGTTATAAAAGTAATTAAAAAAGTAAATTCATAGTGGGCATGGCATACACGTACACGTCATGCCCGTCGGCAATGGCATAACTATCAAACATTACCAATGTGATATTATACGATATTCTCTGTAGCCGTTAGTGACTTGTGCATATATTAACGATAAAACATAAAAGAGAAGTTAAATGTTTGACCATATATCTCATGAGAGGACCAATAGCAGTGTAGCATTTAAATTTTGATTTTCGAGAAAGTATAGCATATTTGGAAGATCCTTTCAACAGCTAATTATTTTCCTTTACTCTTGAATGTCCACACCTCCCCCCCCCTACCCCTCACCCCCCTTAGTCGCCCTTTTTCCCCAAGTTGGAGGCGACCAACGACTCCCTCCCCATCCACCCCCACCCCCGTCCACCCACCTCCCCCACCCCGTCCACCCACCTCAGAGACTAATGATCACCTCCACAAACTCAAGCGAGCATTTGGGTAGTTAATGAACGGCCGAAAATTGGTTGCAATATGATATCTAAGTGTTTTTTTTTTTTTTTCTGTAATAAGTTAGTGATAATAAGTATAGAATATGTACAGTTATTGTTCGTCTAAAGGAAGCTTCATTGTTTCATGAGAGAGAGAGAGACTATGACCTCCACATCTAGTCTCAGTTTGACCGGTCCTCCACCCTTCTGCGCACGCGCATGTGTGTGTGTGTGTGTGTGTGTGTGTGTGTGTGTGTGTGTGTGTGTGTGTGTGTGTGTTGGATCGATTAGATGGTCGGGTATGTTTCTAGGGGTATATTTTCACTTTCCTAACATTATTGAGAAGCCTGAGGAATGACAAATGTTTTCGCGAGTTATTAAAGTATCATTGACATAAGAAATTGAAATTTATTTTTGCAAATGTCAGTGTGTAGCATAATCATAACATTTTCATAGTTTTATAATGTAACGAATGAGATCATGAGAAGTGATGATTAAGTACCTTGCGAATAAATAAAAGAAAAACATAGATATAATCCACATTTTATTAGAACGTGTGTGAAATGATCATATATATTAATCATATATTTTATTCATCAGTCAGTCAACCGATTATATTAAATCTTAAGCAAATAATCTATCATTTAACATAGTACATAATCTATCTATTGATATCCCTGACCTTTCAGATAGAAGGAAGAGGAAGAGCGAAAGAGAGGAGAAGAAGAAAAAGAAGCAATAGATAGATAGATAAGAAGAGGAGAGAAGAGAGAGAGAGAGAGAGAGGAGAGAGAGAGAGAGAGAGGGAGAGAGAAGGAGGGAAAAATTGTTTTTTTTAAACGAAAAACTTCGAGCGGGTTTACTACAGACACAAAACACGACATAAATTGTTTGCCGAAACTTTTACTTTTCTTTATTCTATTCCAACAAGGAAAAAATTAGAGGGATATAAAGGC
>NC_061820.1:32462929-32472929 GCF_019202785.1 Penaeus chinensis | reverse complement strand
GTGGGATGACCTAGGAGGTCATGGCTTGGGCAGCTCAACGAAACCTGTCGCGAGGAGTTAGAGATGGGCAGAGGGCCTGCCTGGAGACTTGCCATGAAGGACCCTCGTGGCTGGAAGCGAAGGGGGGATGCGGCCATGCGCCCCGTCGGCGTTAGCCCCTTGATGATGATAACAATGATGTGAAAATCAGAGTAAAATAATGACCTAATCATGAAAAAAAAATGCTCCCCCGCATTTTACTATCTCCAAAGCAAGCTTCTCGATTCAGGTAGAGCCTTCCCATGAGGATGTGAAGGAGTGCCAGGGTCCTAAATGAGGGTGCAGAAAGTGCCTAGTGCCATGGAGGCGCCGTCGACTCATGTCCAGCCCTGCGACTCGTTCCTCAAGTGAAATCCGCCCCATCGCTCGATCTCAACCAATGAAAAGTCAAATTATCACAAATTCGTAAAAACTATGCCCTTCTTGTATGTTAAATATATATAGATATATATTAGATATAGATATAGATTAGATATAGATATAAATATAGATAGATGTAGATAGGTAGATAAATAGACAAATATATATATATATATATGTATATATATATATATATATATATATATATATATATATATATATTGCTCACATACACATGCACGCACACACACGCACGCAGACACACACACACACACGCTTATATATTTATATTTATATATATATTACTTTTTACACACACACACGTATACACACACACGCACACACACACGTAAGTGTATACATGTGTGTGTATATATATACATGTCTGTATGTATATATATATTTATATATACATACATAAATACATATATACGTGTATGTATATATGTATATATGTATATGTGTATGTATATATATATACACATATATATGCAGATGTGTGTGTGTGTATATTTGAATATTTATATACATATATATATACATATATATACATATATATGTATATGTATGTATGTGTAAGTATATCAATAAATAAATATGTATATATATATATATATATATATATATATATATATATATATAGACACAAGAATAAGCACAGTAACGTATACACTAAGATGAAAAGGAAAACAACCAATAATAAGAAATGAAAAAAAGAGTGTATTTATATACATATATACATATATACATACACACATATACATATATATATATATCTATATGTATGTATATAGATATGCATATAAGTGTATATATGTATATATATATATATGTTATATGATATACATATATAGAGAGAGAGAGAGAGAAAACACACAAACAGAAAATACAAGACCCCCCCCCCCCCTCCCCCGATAAGGTGTATACGATTTGCGCAGAATCTGACTTTTCATTGGATGAGGTCACGCCAGGGGGCGGAGTTACCCTGGTATAAATACAGAAGTGTACGAGGTCGAGATCACTCTTTCCAGTCTTTGCGTGGTAAGCACTAATACATTTGCACTTCTATAATCCGGTTTTTAGGCAGCTGGTATTTAATGGGTGGTTCATAAATGTGAACTTTAGGTTTATGTAAAAATCTGTTGCTGGTCGCCAAAATTCATCGATTCCATTTGTTTAGCTTGTAGGATGTAGGCTGAATTCATTGCAATATTCATGGCAATACATGTTTTTTTTTTTTTTTTTTTTTTTTTTTTTTTTTTTTTTTTTTTTTTTTTTTTTATAGAGGTTGTTATTAGTTAGAGCCACGTGTCATATTTTAATTTCTTTGTGTCACTTTCTCTGTCTTTCCTATGATCTAACTTTCCATTCTTTTGAAATTTGTATTGTCATTAACAAATTTTCTTCAACAAGGTCAAGGAGAGAACATGATGGTCATCAAGGTCCTAGTAGCAGCTCTCCTCTGCATTTCCCAAGGTCAGTCTCCACAAAGGTCGTGCTTCGGCCCAAAACACAAATTCTTTCAAATTCTGTATTCTTCGTCTCTCTCTCTCTCTTTCTCACTCTATCCCCGCTCTCTATCTATCTATCTCTTTCTATCTCACTCTCTCTCTTTCTCATCCTATCCCTCTCTCTCTCTCTTTCTCCCACTCTCTTTCCCTTTCTCATTCTATCCTTCTCTCTCTCTCTCTCTCCCTCTTGCCCCCCCATCTCTCTCCCCCATCTCTCTCTTTCTCCCTCTACCCTCTCTCTCTCTCTCTCTCTTTCTTTCGTTCTCTCTTTTTCACTCTATCTTTCTTTTTCTCTCTCTCTTTCTCTCGCTCGCTCTCGCTCTGACTTTCTTTCTCTCTATCTCCCTCTCTTTATAACTATTTATCTACCTTTCTCTCTCTCTTTCTCCCACTTTCTTTTTGTCTCTCCCTCTTGCTATCGATATCCCTCCTTTTTACCTATCTGCCAGCCTCTCTTTCTGATATCTCTTTCTCTTCCTCTACTTTTTTTCTGCTCTCTCTCTCTCTCCTGTGAAAACAAAGGAGAGAAGTGATGGCCTAAAAGTTTTTTAAACATCTCATGAAGTAGCAGGAGTCATTATATGTCCTGATTCATGTCAAAGAGATGTCTACCTTCAGTCGCGGCGACGTGTCCCGAGAGCGAGCAGATCCAATGCGGAACGAGCGATCGCTGCACGAGGATCCGCTACATCTGCGACGGAGACAACGACTGCGGCGACAATTCCGACGAGGAGAGCGGCATCTGCGGGGTGGGTGTTGAGTCTCTCTGTGACACTCTAGGGGAAGGAAAACTTAAGCTTAAGGTCTATAGGATCCTGAGACTGAAATTGATAGGGTGTCGAGTTTAATAAGGCAAAAGTAAGTTTATGGCAATAGTTGCTTGAGGGATTTATGGGATACTCACTTTTCTAATTGTGTATTTTTTTTCATTTGATTTAGGTTTGAGAACTACTGTTTAAAAAGTTTTGTGTGATAAAAAGGAATGCTCACTATGGTCAAACAAATAAGGTAAAATCATAAGACAGCTTGATAACGACAAAAGACATCACAACATAAAATGGGATCATAGACTTGTGTAGAACCTCTCCTTCTCAACACTAATCTTTCCCTGCCAACACTAACCTCTCCCTACCAACACCCACTGCAGGTTTGGCGCAATGAGCACTGCGAGCGAGGCTCCGTCAGGTGTCGCAGGATGGGAGACACCAACTGCGTCACCATCAGCCGCTACTGCGAGCTCTCCGACCCGCCATGTGAGGGGGACCTGGACATGCGTCTGTGCCAGGTAAGGTTCCTTTGTAAGGGTGTTAGTGGTTGCGAGAATAATGAAAGGGACTCCTTTTGGGGATCTCGAACGTGTATGTGTGTATTTGTGTAAACATATAAGCGTGACAGTATGTGTTTTGCTATCTTTACACATTGAGTAACACTTTCTCGTGGCACAGATGTTGGGGGAAGAAAAACTTCAGCCTCTTGAAGAGATCTTCCTGCTGTCAGAACAAGCTGTTGGTGAGTGCAAAAGACTTAAAAAGAAGTAAAGATAAAATGCAAATAAAGTTTATTGTGTGAATTTTCGCCTTGGTAGCCCCTTTTTTGCAGGATCTTTAGTAACTCTACTAAATAATTTCTCTGTTTTTCCTTTTCTTCACGTCTATCATTTCTCCCTTCCCTCTCCCTTCCTAGTGAGACAATCAAGCGTGGAAGAGGTCGAGGCTTTTGGAGAGGAATTCCTTGAAAAGGTCAACGCTACCATCAGCCACCCCGACTGCCCTCAGTTCTACACCCGCGTCGGCGACCGGTGCCTGTCCATCTTCTTCTTTGGAAAGGTGCGTTTGTTGTATTCCTTGCATGTATCAATTAACGGATAGGGTGTGACACCTTCTTCTGTCTTTCTCTCTCCGTCTCTTTCCTTCCGCTCTACCTTCTCCAACTTCCCCGTCAATCTCTTTAGCCTTCCTTTATCTACACATATATTGTAATGCGTCGTACCATTTTCACGAGTGGCCCTTGCGTTCTCTTCCAACCGTGTGTCTCCTCGCAGCTCAGCTGGGGAGAAGCTCGCTCCTTCTGCAAGACGATTGGCGGCGACCTTCTGACCCTCTACGACGGCGCCGAGAGGTTCCACGAGCTCGTCCACCTCCTTCGCGAGCACCGTGAGTGTCTGCGTTCACCTTCTGATGGGTCTGACATTTTGGCTATGTGCTTCATTCTTACTTCACTTGGCTTGGATTGTAAACTCTTTTTTTCGGATCAGTTACCTCACGTGATAATGATTGATAGTTGGTAGTTCTCAGTATTTCATCAAACAGCGGCTGGCGATATATCACTTGTTTACACGGAAGGGCAGTCGGCATGATATTACGCTCAAAGCTCGGTTGGGTGGATTTTTTGAATTATTATTTTCATCCTTATTATTCTTTTGCAGATATTGAATCAGATTTCTGGGTGGGCGGAAATTTGAAGAATGAGACGGAAGGCTGGACATGGATCGATGGCGCCCCCATGGAAATGGGCACACCTTTCTGGAGCCTCAGGTAAGACCCTGGCACTCCTTCGCGTCCTCAGGGGAAGGACGTGCGGGGATCCTAATCGCCCTGGTCTAGCTCCTTTTCTTTCTTCCTAGTTTTACTATTTGCCGCCAGAACTTATTTATTTATTCACTGCCTGATTTTTTCTGATTTTCGTATTACCTTAGAAGATCGAAATAAAACAGTGAATAAATCTAAGATGCGAGGCTCTCACCTGATTCCAAAGTTGCTTCTCTCCTCTTGCTCGAGGTAATTTTGAGCCATCTTGCCTTTGGCAGAGCACACAATCTTTCTCCCGCCTAGTAAAATAGATATAGAATTGGTATAGAGCGCAGGTTATTGGATAAACTTAAATGAAAAATTATTAAAATTATGTTTCTACTATAACGGTCACCAGATATTCCCTCATCGTCTCTACAAAAAAGAAAGAAAATATCAGAGAAGTAAAGTAAATCGGTGTTCAGGGTCGTGACCAAAAGCGTTAAAGAAAGACCATTAGACTGGATAAAATTTCTCTTTCTCCCCCCACCCCCTTGCAGGTCTACCACCGACTGCCAGACTCGGACTTTCTCACTGGGAAACAACACAACGCGCGTGGCCAACGAGGGGACCTGCTACCACTACGAGCAGGCGCCCCACACTCCCGCCGAAGGCCACTGCGCCGCCCTCAACTTCGAGAACTTCTTCTACATGAGCGACGAGAAGTGCCTGGAGCTGAAGAGTCCTCTGTGCGTGTACCCGAAGAAGATTTAGGCGATCCGAAGTCACTTTGCGTCCTGAGAATTCATTGAGTGGTTTTCCTTTTTATCTTGACTCACTGATTAATCTGAATCTACTTCTTGTTACTTTGCATTGCTAACTGTATTCTCAATGGAAAAGAAATGTTACAGCTGTGTTTCTACTGACAGTTGTGTTAACTGTCTGCAAATAAAATTCAAAACATCTTTTTACTTGTTTCGTGAAATCCTCCCTCCATAAGTATTTATGCTTGTTATACATTAAATATGTGTTTGTGTGTTTGTATTTATATATATGTATACATATGTATATATATATGTGTGTGTATATATGTATATATATATGTATACATATTTACATACATATTTATGTATATGTATATATGTGTGTTTCACCATAATCGTTATATGAAAAAATAACTTCAAGAATCAATATTTTAATCTAGAAACTGCTTCCGCATTCCTCTCCCATGTCTCGCTCACTCACACGCGCCTCCTCTTCGTATTCTCTCTCTTCCGTTCCTCATATCCTTCCTTCCCCCCCTCTCTCCCTCCCTCCTCCTCTTCCTCCTCCCACCCCTCCCTCCCTCCCCTATTCCTTCTTCCCTCCCTCCTTCCTCTTTCTACCCTTCTGCCTCCCTCCTCTTCCTACCCTTCTGCCTCTCTCCTTCTCTAACCCCTCCCTCCCTCCCTCTCCTACCCTCCCTCATCCTCCTAATCCTTCTTCCCTCTATCCATCTCTTACTCCTCCCTCCCTTCTTCTCCTCCTACTCCTCCCCCCCCTCCTCTTCCTAAGCTTCCCTCCCTCCCTCCTCTTCCTAAGCTTCCCTCTCTTCATCCTCTTCCTAAGCTTCCCTACCTCCCTCCGTCCTCTCCCTACCCCTCCCTCTCTCTCTCCTCAACCTGCGGAGGAAGCAGGTTGATATGGACATGGCCGCCGCCACTGCCTATGTTTTGTACGAAGAGGTGTAGAAGACTACTTTAGAGCTGAATGTTGCAGTCTTATGCATCCATGGTACGTTATGTATGTGATGAGACTGTGGATCCGTAGAAGGAGCACCCTGGAGCTCACCAAGCAACTTTGGGGTGACGAAGGCGATGCCGTCAAGTAGCAGAGGGCCTTAATGTGTGAGTTGCGACCCGTGCCCAACTTTTTTTTCTCACAGGAAGATGAAAGTAACCAGGTGCTCAGTCGCTCTGTGCAGCAGCTGCACCGCATATAGGAAAATATAATATAAGTTTTACGTTTGCATATCATGATCTATGCCTTAATCAATAAGCTATTGCAATATGAAATGTTTTGATCAATTTTTACTCTGTTTAGTGGAGTTTTCAGTGGATACAGGAGGGGACCTAACTTTTTTTCTCTTTGTAGAACCTTCCATGGTGACCTGACCTGAAAATTTTCCATGCCCTTTCACTATGATGTGATACAACGAGAGATCAGATCGTCCCTGCCCTTGGTATGGTGCTTGGCTACAACAGGCCAGTAATTTTGTTTTGGCTATCACTGTTTTCGTCATATCCTTAGTATAAATTTTTTTTTAAAAATTGAAATTGGTCAACAAATCATGTTTTCTATAAGAAAGAAGTGACTTGGGTATGACGCACCTAAAGTATCGTTCTCGGTCGGGGATTTCGGAGATACCAGTCAAGGACTTAGAAGTTCGAATATAGTTTTGATAATGTACAATGATTTTGCGGAGCTCGATAATCCTAACGATAAAATGAAAATACATGTCTCATATAATAAACAAATTCTGGGTTTAAAATAAAATACTTACGCCAACCCTGATATAAGTCTGCAGCGTTTGTATTTTTGTGCATATATTTGTATGTATATTTACACACATATACACAGTGTATATCGAGCATTGTTATGAAAACAGGATATCACGAAAAATATATTGTTTTACATTTTATTTGCAGTCAGCTGACAAAACTACCTGTAAAAATTACAGTAGTAATATAAAGTTGCCCTTACTCGGAATACAGCCAGCAATGCCAAGAAACTAAGTGGAGAACAAGTAACAGAACAAAATTAAAAGAAAAAGGAAAACATCAAGGAACCACAGGGCAGAAAAGTGGCTTCGGATCCACTAAATCTTCTTCGGGTACACGCACAGAGGACTCTTCAGCTCCAGGCACATCTCGTCGCTCATGTAGAAGAAGTTCTCGTAGTTGAGGGCGGCGCAGTGGCCTTCGGCGGGAGTGTGGGGCGCCTGCTCGTAGTTGTAGCAGGTCCCCTCGTTGGCCACGCGTGTAGTGTTGAGATGGACTGAGTAAGTGCGAGGCCTGCAATCGCTGGTTGACCTGGGGAGGAGAGGAGGGGCAAGGGATAATATCCACAGTCAAATTGTATTTCTCTAACACTTTTGGTCGCGACCCTGAACACTGATTTGCATTTTATCCCCTACTTTCTTTCGGTTTGCACAATATATGTATCTATTTATCTTTATATCTCTATATTTATCCCTTTCTTAAGATGAAAAATTGCGTGTTCTGCCAGACCAGATGGCTCAAACATTCCTTGAATCACATCAACTTTGGGAGCAGGTGAGAGCCTCGCATCTTAAATTCATTCACTGTACTTTGATCATATAGTGGGATACGATAATTAGAGCAAAAGAGGCAATGAATAAAAGTAAATAAAGTATTTCTAAATGCAAAATGTAAAAAGAAGTAAAAAAATGTTTCATGAAGGGTCTAGATGTATTATAACCTCCACCATAAGGAGCAAAACTAAGTTAGCTAGGATTCCCGCAGGACCTTCCCCTAAGGACGCGAAGGAATGCTAAGGTTCTTACCTGATGCTCCAGAAAGGGGTGCCCATTTCCATGGAGACGCCATCGACCCATTTCCAGCCTTCCGTCTCATTCTTCAAATTTCCTCCCACCCAGAAGTCTGTGGTGATATCTGCAAAATAATAATAATAATAATAATAATAATAAATGGAAAGAGATGTAAAACTAATAAATCTGTACATAGAGAATCGCTTTGTGAACTCCATGATAACAGCATGCAAAAATCAACCCCTCCCGAGGTTTGAACCTTGTAAACATATGGTAAATTGCCACCCGCCGATTATTTCTAGAAATAATTAAATCTACCAACTATCAATTATTATCATGTCTAGTGGCTCATCAAAAAAAAGACTTTATAATCCAGACCAAGTGAAGTAAGGATGAAGCACATTCCCAAAATATCCGATCCATCAGAAGGTCAACGCAGACACTCACGGTGCTCGCGAAGGAGGTGGACGAGTTCGTAGAACTTCTCGGCGCCGTCGTGGAGGGTCAGAAGGTCGCCGCCAATCGTCTTGCAGAAGGAGCGAGCTTCTCCCCAGTTGACCTGCGAGGAGACACACGGTTGGAAGAGAACGCAAGGGCCACTCGTGAAAATGGTAGGAAGATGTACGACGCATTACAATATATGTGTAAATAAAGGAAGGCTAAAGAGATTGACGGGGAAGTTGGAGAAGGTAGAGCGGAAGGAAAGAGACGGAGAGAGAAAAACAGAAGAAGGTGTCACACCCTATCCGTTAATTAATACATGCAAGGAGTACAACAAACGCACCTTTCCAAAGAAGAAGATGGACAGGCACCGGTCGCCGACGCGGGTGTAGAACTGAGGGCAGTCGGGGTGGCTGATGGTAGCGTTGACCTTTTCAAGGAATTCCTCTCCAAAAGCCTCGACCTCTTCCACGCTTGATTGCCTCACTAGGAAGGGAGAGAAAAGGGAGAAATGATAGACGTGAAGAAAAGGAAAAACAGAGAAATTATTTAGTAGAGTTACTGAAGATCAATAGCAAAAAAGGGGCTACCAAGGCGAAAATTCACACAATAAACTTTATTTGCATTTTATCTTTTCTTTTTAAGCCTTTTTGCACTCACCAACAGCTTGTTCTGACGGCAGGACGATCTCTTCAAGAGGCTGAAGTTTTTCTTCCCTCAACATCTGTGCCACGAGAAAGTGTTACTAAATGTGTAAAGATACCAAAACACATGCTGCCACGCGTATATGTATACACAAATGCACACATGCACGTTCGAGATCCCCACAACGAGTCCATTTCATAATCCTCGCAACCACTAACACCCTTACAAAGGATCCTTACCTGGCACAGACGCATGTCCAGGTCCCCCTCACACGGAGGGTCGGAGACCTCGCAGTAGCGGCTGATGGTGACGCAGTTGGTGTCTCCCATCCTGCGACACCTGACGGAGCCTCGCTCGCAGTGCTCATTGCGCCAAACCTGCAGTGGGTGTTGGTAGGGAGAGGTTAATGTCGGCAGGGAAAGATTTGTGTTGAGAGGTCAAATGCTCATGTTCTACTCAAAAGTCTATGATGCCATGTTATGTTGTGATATGACTGACGGTATCAAGATTTTTTAAGATTACAGCCTTATGATTTTACTTTTTGTTGTTTGAAAATAGTAGAACAAATGGGTATTCTTTTTTATTACACAAATATTCTTTCAAACAGTAGTTCTAAAACACATTCATGATATGAATAATCAATGCTAGAACACTGTATAGCCTGTAATCCTTCTACCAAATATTGCTGTATATTTACGTTTGCCTAAGTTATTTTTTTTATTTCAGTTTCAGTTTCCTTTCCCTTAAAGTGACACATAGACTCAACACCCACCCCGCAGATGCCGCTCTCCTCGTCGGAATTGTCGCCGCAGTCGTTGTCTCCGTCGCAGATGTAGCGGATCCTCGTGCAGCTATCGCTCGTTCTGCAGTGGATCTGCTCGCTCTCGGGACACGTCGCCGCGACTGATGGGAGATATATTCTTGTCTTGAGTTAGAGTCGGGGCTTA
>NC_061820.1:32450429-32455429 GCF_019202785.1 Penaeus chinensis | reverse complement strand
TCTAACACTTTTGGTCGCGACCCTGAACACTGATTTGCATTTTTTCCCCTACTTTCTTTCGGTTTGCACAATATATGTATCTATTTATCTTTATATCTCTATATTTATCCCTTTCTTAAGATGAAAGATTGCGTGTTCTGCCAGACCAGATGGCTCAAACATTCCTTGAATCACATCAACTTTGGGAGCAGGTGAGAGCCTCGCATCTTAAATTCATTCACTGTACTTTGATCATATAGTGGGATACGAAAATTAGAGCAAAAGAGGCAATGAATAAAAGTAAATAAAGTATTTCTAAATGGAAAATGTAAAAAGAAGAAAAAAAAAATGTTTCATGAAGGGTCTAGGTGCATTATAACCTCCACCATAAGGAGCCAAACTATGTTAGCTAGGATTCCCGCAGGACCTTCCCCTAAGGACGCAAAGGAATGCTAAGGTTCTTACCTGATGCTCCAGAAAGGGGTGCCCATTTCCATGGAGACGCCATCGACCCATTTCCAGCCTTCCGTCTCATTCTTCAAATTTCCTCCCACCCAGAAGTCTGTGGTGATATCTGCAAAATAATAATAATAATAATAATAATAATAAATAGAAAGAGATGTAAAACTAATAAATCTGTACATAGAGAATCGCTTTGTGAACTCCATGATAACGGCATGCAAAAATCAACCCCTCCCGAGGTTTGAACCTTGTAAACAAATGGTAAATTGCCAACCCCCGATTATTTCTAGAAATAATTAAATCTACCAACTATCAATTATTATCATGTCTAGTGGCTCATAAAAAAAAGACTTTATAATCCAGACCAAGTGAAGTAAGGATGAAGCACATTCCCAAAATATCCGATCCATCAGAAGGTCAACGCATACACTCACGGTGCTCGCGAAGGAGGTGGACGAGTTCGTAGAACTTCTCGGCGCCGTCGTGGAGAGTCAGAAGGTCGCCGCCAATCGTCTTGCAGAAGGAGCGAGCTTCTCCCCAGTTGACCTGCGAGGAGACACACGGTTGGAAGAGAACGCAAGGGCCACTCGTGAAAATGGTAGGAAGATGTAGGACGCATTGCAATATATGTGTAGATAAAGGAAGGCTAAAGAGATTGACGGGGAAGTTGGAGAAGGTAGAGTGGAAGGAAAGAGATGGAGAGAGAGAGGTGTCACACCCTATCCGTTAATTGATACATGCAAGAAGTACAACAAACGCACCTTTCCAAAGAAGAAGATGGACAGGCACCGGTCGCCGACGCGGGTGTAGAACTGAGGGCAGTCGGGGTGGCTGATGGTAGCGTTGACCTTTTAAAGGAATTCCTCTCCAAAAGCCTCGACCTCTTCCACGCTTGATTGTCTCACTAGGAAGGGAGAGGGAAGGGAGAAATGATAGACGTGAAGAAAAGGAAAAACAAAGAAATGATTTAGTAGAGTTACTGAAGATCAATAGCAAAAAAGGGGCTACCAAGGCGAAAATTCACACAATAAACTTTATTTGCATTTTATCTTTTCTTTTTAAGCCTTTTTGCACTCACCAACAGCTTGTTCTGACGGCAGGACGATCTCTTCAAGAGGCTGAAGTTTTTCTTCCCTCACCATCTGTGCCACGAGAAAGTGTTACTCAATGTGTAAAGATACCAAAACACATGCTGCCACGCGTATATGTATACACAAATGCACACATGCACGTTCGAGTCCATTTCATTATCCTCGCAACCACTAACACCCTTACAAAGGAACCTTACCTGGCACAGACGCATGTCCAGGTCCCCCTCACACGGAGGGTCGGAGAGCTCGCAGTAGCGGCTGATGGTGACGCAGTTGGTGTCTCCCATCCTGCGACACCTGACGGAGCCTCGCTCGCAGTGCTCATTGCGCCAAACCTGCAGTGGGTGTTGGTAGGGAGAGGTTAATGTCGGCAGGGAAAGATTTGTGTTGAGAGGTCAAATGCTCATGTTCTACTCAAAAGTCTATGATGCCATGTTATGTTGTGATATGACTGACGGTATCAAGATTTTTTAAGATTACAGCCTTATGATTTTACTTTTTGTTGTTTGAAAATAGTAGAACAAATGGGTATTCTTTTTTATTACACAAATATTCTTTCAAACAGTAGTTCTAAAACACATTCATGATATGAATAATCAATGCTAGAACACTGTATAGCCTGTAATCCTTCTACCAAATATTGCTGTATATTTACGTTTGCCTAAGTAATTTTATTTATTTCAGTTTGAGTTTCCTTTCCCTTAAAGTGACACAGGGACTCAACACCCACCCCGCAGATGCCGCTCTCCTCGTCGGAATTGTCGCCGCAGTCGTTGTCTCCGTCGCAGATGTAGCGGATCCTCGTGCAGCTATCGCTCGTTCTGCAGTGGATCTGCTCGCTCTCGGGACACGTCGCCGCGACTGATGGGAGATATATTCTTGTCTTGAGTTAGAGTCGGGGCTTATGAAAGTGCTCCTAAACCCCTTAAGACATCACACTCACACACACTCACACACACTCACACACACTCACACACACTCACACACACTCACACACACTCACACACACTCACACACACTCACACACACTCACACACACTCACACACACTCACACACACTCACACACACTCACACACACTCACACACACTCACACACACTCACACACACTCACACACACTCACACACACTCACACACACTCACACACACTCACACACACTCACACACACTCACACACACTCACACACACTCACACACACTCACACACACTCACACACACTCACACACACTCACACACACTCACACACACTCACACACACTCACACACACTCACACACACTCACACACACTCACACACACTCACACACACTCACACACACTCACACACACTCACACACACTCACACACACTCACACACACTCACACACACTCACACACACTCACACACACTCACACACACTCACACACACTCACACACACTCACACACACTCACACACACTCACACACACTCACACACACTCACACACACTCACACACACTCACACACACTCACACACACTCACACACACTCACACACACTCACACACACTCACACACACTCACACACACTCACACACACTCACACACACTCACACACACTCACACACACTCACACACACTCACACACACTCACACACACTCACACACACTCACACACACTCACACACACTCACACACACTCACACACACTCACACACACTCACACACACTCACACACACTCACACACACTCACACACACTCACACACACTCACACACACTCACACACACTCACACACACTCACACACACTCACACACACTCACACACACTCACACACACTCACACACACTCACACACACTCACACACACTCACACACACTCACACACACTCACACACACTCACACACACTCACACACACTCACACACACTCACACACACTCACACACACTCACACACACTCACACACACTCACACACACTCACACACACTCACACACACTCACACACACTCACACACACTCACACACACTCACACACACTCACACACACTCACACACACTCACACACACTCACACACACTCACACACACTCACACACACTCACACACACTCACACACACTCACACACACTCACACACACTCACACACACTCACACACACTCACACACACTCACACACACTCACACACACTCACACACACTCACACACACTCACACACACTCACACACACTCACACACACTCACACACACTCACACACACTCACACACACTCACACACACTCACACACACTCACACACACTCACACACACTCACACACACTCACACACACTCACACACACTCACACACACTCACACACACTCACACACACTCACACACACTCACACACACTCACACACACTCACACACACTCACACACACTCACACACACTCACACACACTCACACACACTCACACACACTCACACACACTCACACACACTCACACACACTCACACACACTCACACACACTCACACACACTCACACACACTCACACACACTCACACACACTCACACACACTCACACACACTCACACACACTCACACACACTCACACACACTCACACACACTCACACACACTCACACACACTCACACACACTCACACACACTCACACACACTCACACACACTCACACACACTCACACACACTCACACACACTCACACACACTCACACACACTCACACACACTCACACACACTCACACACACTCACACACACTCACACACACTCACACACACTCACACACACTCACACACACTCACACACACTCACACACACTCACACACACTCACACACACTCACACACACTCACACACACTCACACACACTCACACACACTCACACACACTCACACACACTCACACACACTCACACACACTCACACACACTCACACACACTCACACACACTCACACACACTCACACACACTCACACACACTCACACACACTCACACACACTCACACACACTCACACACACTCACACACACTCACACACACTCACACACACTCACACACACTCACACACACTCACACACACTCACACACACTCACACACACTCACACACACTCACACACACTCACACACACTCACACACACTCACACACACTCACACACACTCACACACACTCACACACACTCACACACACTCACACACACTCACACACACTCACACACACTCACACACACTCACACACACTCACACACACTCACACACACTCACACACACTCACACACACTCACACACACTCACACACACTCACACACACTCACACACACTCACACACACTCACACACACTCACACACACTCACACACACTCACACACACTCACACACACTCACACACACTCACACACACTCACACACACTCACACACACTCACACACACTCACACACACTCACACACACTCACACACACTCACACACACTCACACACACTCACACACACTCACACACACTCACACACA
>NC_061820.1:32430429-32437929 GCF_019202785.1 Penaeus chinensis | reverse complement strand
AGACCATATATAGGCATAACCTGTGAAACACTCAAGAGACACTGAAGAGACCTTTTACACGAAAATTTAGAGCCTTGCCTGAGAGCCCAGAAGGGGGTGCCCAACTCCACGGGGGTGTCGTCGAGCCAAGTCCAGCCCACAGTCTCGTTGTACAAGAATCCTCCAAGCCAAAAGTCGGACACCATGTCTGCAATGATTGATGTCTGCAATGATAGATGTCTGCAATGATTAATGTCTGCAATGATTGATGTCTGCAATGATTGATGTCTGCAATGTTTGATGTCTGCAATGATTGATGTCTGCAATGAGTGATGTCTGCAATGAGTGATGTCTGCAATGAGTTAAAACTTTTTGATTTACAGTCCGATCACAATATCTTAATTTTCAGTTTTATATTTTTATTTTCTTAGTAATGACAGCCAACGAAACAAAGTATTAATCGAAATGTTAAGAGACCTACATACATCCCCAAGGAAAAACGTACCTAAAAGAAATAAAACAAGGAAAAGCAGCTAGAAATCATCCAACGCAGTCAGAACCCGATAAATCTTGCCCTAAAGCATACTATACACCTCATTACAGATTCTATACTGCGAAATGGAACTTCACTAAGAGTCGGCAGTCAACGTACACTTAATTCAGAATCAACTTCTAATGTAATCATACATAACTAGTCATCATAACACGCTACCAACAAGAGGCTGCGGCACTAACTGTTCTCCTGCAGGTGGGTAACAAGCGTATGGATATCCTCGTGGTGATGCAGCGTCAGCAGTTCACCCCCCACGACGTTGCAAAAGGCGCGCGCTGATCCCCAGTCGAGCTGTGTGAGGGAAAGGACTTGTTCGCCATCTTGGTCTGAATATACACATACTTAGAAGCATAATACATGTTTATTCATACAACTTCTACTTAAGAGATTTGAAAATGTTTATCTAGAGGGTTATACTCGTGTATTTAAAGAAAATGTAAACAGTGACACGTCAATGCTTTATACACTAACATGTAAAAGACCCTTATACTTAGGAAACTTAAAAGACCTATACAACTTAGACTTACAGACGTATACGATTTATACATAAAAAACCTATACCACTTATACCTAAATGACTTATACAAACTTATACCTAAAAGACTTATTATACAACTTAGACTGAAATGACTTATACATACTTATACCTAATAGACTTATACAACTTATACTTAAAAGAGTTGTAATCAAACCTTTGCTGGGAAAAATATAGAGATGCATCGCCCCCCCAAAAGAGTATAAGGAAAGGGACAATCGGGGTGGCTGAAGGTAACGTTGACCTGGCTGAAGAAGAGGTCAGACAGCGCCTCCACGACCTCAAAATTGACCTGGCTTACTATGGAATTAGAAATAAAAAGCATTGGTGAATTTTGGAAGAATGTTAAAGCATGTTTTCCTTTTTTTTCATTTATTTTAATTGTTTGTCTAGTTTTTCGTTTATTTTTGTATTTATTATCAATAATTTTTTGTCTGTGCGGTGATAAGATATACATACCCTCTCCAGTGTTATCAGACAAAGGTTTTAGCTTCCCACTCTTTATAACCTGTAAGGGGGTAAAGTGTGCTTTATAGGAAGAATTGTCAAATTATGATTGCATAGGAAATCTTATTGTTTATATTTCAGATGTTTGTGATATCAGAGTTGTCACAGTAGTATATAATTCGTGTTATTTTCCTAGAACGTGTTAAAATCACATTTAAGTTTTTATCATAATTCGAACATTTTATCAAACTTCGAAACTTAAAGTAAGTACAAGTATATACAAATTTCCTGCACATTGTAAAAAAAAAAAATAATAATAATAACACACACTTATGGCTGGAATTCAAGTTAGCTACCCGAGCAAATCATAATTAATGTTAAAATCAAGAACGAATCCGGAATTCCTTTAAAAACCACGCAATATCAACCCAATCACTGGAAAATGGATAAATTAAAACGTTCATACATGACTGAATTTATGAATTAAAAAAACAAGTAATTGAATAAACAAATAGATAGATACATGAATAAATAAACAAATAGATAGACACATGAATAAATAAACAAATAGATAGACACATGAATAAATAAACAAATAGATAGACACATGAATAAATAAACAAATAGATAGACACATGAATAAATAAACAAATACATACATTAATAAACAAATAAGTGAATAGATAAATATACACATCAATAGATTAACAGATAAATAAACACCCATGAAACTAAGCAAGAACACCAACCTCGCAGACGCGCATATCCAAGTCACTCTCACAAGGTGGGTGGGGTTGCTCGCAATAATATGGGATATCATAGCACGAGATTCCATCCCAGATCTTGCACGTAACGTAGCCTTTACCGCACGTGTTGTCTCCTCCCCCCCAGGCCTGTTGAGGTGTTTACAGGAAGGGTTACCGATGGCTTATGAATTGCTGTTGGTTATGGTGGTTTACAGCTGTATTTGGATGGTGTGAATATATCGGGTATATAGCTACGGGTAAAAAAAAATAAATGTGTGCTTGATAGATGGGTAGACAGGTATTGTGTATAATTTAAGGAATATGTAGATGTATCGATCCGTCACGCATTTATGCATGTGATTTGTGGATGTATATGTGGCGATGTAAACAGAATTATATACCATACATATATGCGAGTAGCATCAGAAACAACAATAACATTACTTTTTGTATCAACACATCTATGCATTGTTGCAAAGCTATTAGCATCCATTATTTCATAATTGGATTAAATTACTAGTGTTAAAACGTCACTGTCACTTCAGTACATTATCACTGCAGAACAATTCCAAGAACTATTTTTGTATTAATGCATAGTGTATATACACATGTATACTGTTCATACATATGCACGAGAGAGAAGGAAAGGGAAAGAGTTAGAGAGAGGGAGGGAGGGAGTGAGGGAAAGGGAGAGGGAGAGAGAGGGAGGGAGGGAAACTTGAGAAAGAGACAGAGAGATTACATGAAAAAGAGGGGAAGGAGTTCCAGTGAGAGATATATAGGTGAACAGAAAGATTTTTTTTAAAATTCATATATGTAAATTAGCTGTGCAAACACACACATATACAGACATACACACACATAAATAAATATATATATATACATATATACATGTGTATGTATACATATGTATACATAGATATACACATAAATCCGTATATATACATATACATTTATATATATTTACATATATATAAACTTATGCCGCCATGGCCGAGTGGTTAGAGCACTGGAAATCTCAAGGTCGGAGGTTCGAGTCTCCATGGCGGCGGCGTGTAACACTCCCGCGTTCCAACTGCCAGGCCCGATTTTGCGGCGAGAAGAGGGGCCTATCGCCGTGAGAATGTCAAGCGCGGGTGCCCTTAGCTCTCGTTCAACCTCAGTGCCGGTAAGCTCGCAGAACCCTCCTGACGTGCCGCGATCGCATTGAGACCTTCGAGATCATTGCATCTCGAACGCGCGGCTTCTGGAAGATTGATCTCGCACCCGTCGTTGCGGCGCCAATGGGCGTACGGTTACACGCCTTATGAAAATGTGACTGCCGCGATGGTCCAATGGTTAGCGCACTGGATTCCGACCCGTGTGGTCCCAAGTTCAATTCCCCGTCGCGGCGGTCTTAAAAATGCTTGCGCTTTGACTGCTCACTCGAGCCCGATCTCACGGCGAGAAAACGACAAATCGCCTTGAGAAGTCAAACGAGTCAAGCGTTAGCGCACCGAACCGCGGTTGATTAGGAAGGGCATCCAATCAGGCAAGGGTGTAACTGCCAAATAACCTCTCAGTAGTGACTGAGAGAGGCCTATGTCCTGCAGTGGACTGAATATATATATATATATATATATATATATATATATATATATATATATATATGTATATATATAATTATAAACTTATATGTATTTATATGTAAATATTTATACATATATACATATATATATACTGTATATGCATACAGACACCTATACACACACATATATATGTGTATATATACGTGTGTGGGTGTACTGCATATGTAGATACATATGCAGTATATATAGATAGATAGATATACATATATATGTGTATATATATGTAGGTATCTATACACATGTACAGTATATATAGATAAATAAATATACATTTATAAACATATATGTATATATACACGTATATATATATATATATATATATATATATATATATATATATATCCATTTGCATATAAGTATATATAACTGTGTGTGTATGTATATGTATGTATGTATATATATATATATATATATATATATATATATATATATATATTGTGTGTGTGTGTGTGTGTGTGTGTACACGCATATATATAAACACATATACATACATACACACCCTATATATACACACATATCTGAACGCATATGTAGCGTTCATTTGAGAAAAAAACAAATCTTAAACCCTTACAATCCACCTCTTAAACGATTCACCAAAAGTCCAACAAAACCTCTTAAATCTATATAAAAATGTACATATGAATGCATGTGTGCTTTCCTCACCTGACACAAGTCCTCGCTCTCGTCAGACCCATCAGAACAGTCTTCCCCTTTGTCGCAAATGTAGTGGGAGAAGATGCACTGGCTGCTCTGGGCGCATTCCAGCTGGCCCGGGGGACACTCCGCCGCGGCTGCGTCCACCAGGGGGTAAGCAGAAGGGGGGTTAAAGGTTTAATTTGATTCCATTTGTTACAATGGATATTCTTGGTGTGACATACTGTCCGTTTTATTGTGCTTCTAAGTTATCCCCTGTGTGCAAGGAATGGCCGAGGTTACCATAACTGGCGGCGAGTTATTCGAACGCAGGTCAGCAAGATTGCTAGACGAGATCACACATGTGTGTGTGTGGGGGGGGGGGGGGGGGGGCGAGTGGAAAAAACGAGTGTGAATGAGTTTTCATCGAGGGGGTGTAAGAGCAGGTGTATTTGCATGCTGTAAATGTGTGCGTGTATGTGTTTGGATATATAGTCAATGTTGCTCCGTTAATTGAAATTCGGCTAATAATACACTAATCAAACTGTGTTGCATCAGTCGAACCCTTTGAAACATACTTTTTACATAACGAAAATAACGACTACTTTTTTTTTTAACAAAAAAAAAAAATTATGTAACTTTCTACTCAAGTGCTTTTCAAAGTTAAATATTGCAAAACAAAACAAAATAAAAACGCTGATTGCCTAATAAACCAAGACATTTACTGCTGCTGATCTTTAAACCCTTCCTCCTACTTCAATTTCTAAAGTTGTTAACCATTTCATGGCTTAAATATTTAAATTAAAAAAAAAAAATCTTCATTTGACAATAATGTAATGCACTCATATAATTTTTCTTCCTTTCTATAACTGTAAAATCGATTACCTGGCATGCTGAGTTTAAGGAAAATACAGAAAAGTAACACCGGCCAACCTGATGCTTGACGCCGGCATGACATTTACTAACCATGACGAGTCAAAACGACGGCCGCCAAAACCACCTCGAGAATTGCCATGTCTTCAGTCCGCCTTGATAAGTGCTTCGAAATCCTGTAGGGTTATTCCTGTCGAGAAAGGCATTATGTTAGTTCAGCCTGCTTGTACGTTTATGTGTATGGCTAAGTATGTTTGTTTTTTTTTGGTTAGTTTTATTCTTAATATGTTTAAGTTGACAACCATCAAAATAAGAACTTGAACCGAACGAAGCGAAGCAAGACGTGATGTGTCGAACACTTAGTCAGATGTAGTTTAAAAAAAATAGTTTTCTTGGTTTTGCTACGTCCGATAGAGAGATAGACATAACTATAGATAAAGATATAGATATATACTTATACATATATTTGTACACGCACACGCTTAGGCACATGCACACGCCCGGACACACACACACATACACACGCATGCATATATATTTAACTCTTTCATTATCTAGCTACCTTATATCCATTTATCTCCGTTTCTATCCCACTCGTTCCAACTGCAACTCCTAAGTAATGCATACTAATGCATACAGAGGACCGACTCACCCTTGTTGCAGGTGAGAGGAGAATGACACTCCCTCCCACTGTCATAGTCCTTTAAAACCTTCGCAGTGTCATCCTCTCCCCTCCCCCTCGCCATCTTCATCCCTTATCCATCCTTTCCATCCTCCCCCTCCCCCCTCCCCTCTCCATCCTCCCCCCTCCCCTCTCCATCCCCCCTCCCCTCTCCATCCTTCCCCTTCCCCCCTCTCCCCCACTCCCTCCCAAGAGCTCATCCAATCTGAAATTTCACCAAAAAAAAAAAAAAATGTTTCGCAATAGCATCGTTCATAGTGCGAATTTCAAAGGAACAATTGCAGTCAAAACGAAGTGAAGTGAAGAATGCGTATTGTTACAAAATTCGCTCCGTTATTATCATCATTATTATTATTATTATTATTATTATTATTATTATTATTATTATTATTATTATTATTATCACCATCGTCATTTTTAGCATTATTATTATTATCATTATCATCATCATTATTATTATTTTAGATAATCTTTACAAATCACGAAAACATATTTTTGACGAGGACCTTGTGAGTTGTAGGTCACAACTGGCTATCAAGACAAACCGGACGACAATTGTCACTGTAAGCAACACTATGATATTACAGAGCTAATTCTTGTTGTTGTTGTGGTTGATTTTGTGTGTGTGTGCTCTAAATCTACCAGTGCATCACGGAAGTATATGTTCTATCATTATTTTCGATTCATTTATTATCATGATTTTCTTTTTTTCACATATCAATGAGCATGACCAAACAATTGTTTACAGTCGACAATAGAAATGTGTTCCCTCTTTATAAAAGTTTATTCTAACGAGGATTTATTACAATCTGGATATCTATAACAGCATTGTAAACGTGACTGAGGAATCCATCGTAACAACCAGTTAAAAGGTAAATGCATCATATACAATGGGGTGAAATGAACAGCTATACCTCATTGCGATCTATTAAGCCATTACCCCAAACCTGTATCATCCATGGCGATTTTCTGCAGGAGGAAGTAACCGTTTAGCTCTCTCTTTTCCTACTTTGTCGGATGTTCGATATTCAGAGTCAAAGGACATGTATTTAGATAGCGCTGATGCCCCATGTACTTATCATATGTGAATACTGTGATGATGTCTATACGTCTGTTTGATCTCTTATCCATGGAGTTCCCTCTGACCCACTAAAGAAATCAAAAAGAAAAGAGCAATGTCGCTGTAGTTCTGTTCCGAAAGATAGATGTGAGTTGGATACTGTGTGGTTTATGTATTACAGTCGTGCGGTATTGCTTCAATTGCAAGTTTGTTTGTAAATACAAACAGAAAAAGCACGTGACAGAAATAGACAAGCCCTAAATTCTAGAGCAAACTAAAACAAACTTTTGATAAAGTAGTGATATATTTCTTTGCGCTGCCGACGCTCTTCGATTTTCTTTGTTGAATTACGATGGCAGTAAAC
>NC_061820.1:32417929-32422929 GCF_019202785.1 Penaeus chinensis | reverse complement strand
TGGTTGGACAACTAGTAGTAGTAATAATAATTATAATGTTTATAATAGTAATGATGGTGATAATACTAATAATAATGGTAATAAATATCGTAATAACAGTAACAATAATAGTGATAATTAATATTTGTATTACTATTAATCTTATTATTATGATTATAATCTATGTCATTAATATCATTATTGTTATGATTATATTATTATCATTATTATTACTATTGTAGTCATTATTATTATCATTATTATTGCTATATTAGTCATTATTATCATTATTACTATTATCATTATCAATAATTACGATAGAAATAATGTATGTTACAGTTATGATAATGCCAGCAAAGATAAGCTTAGATACAAACTAAAGATTCCTCACTGAAGCCTACCCCTTGGAATAATTCGGGAACGTTTAGTCCAGTAACAACCAGCGGCGTGCAGGTTCATGAGCGCCATTCAAAATAAATGAGACTCTCCGCACGGCGACCTGCTTCCCCTCTCGACGTCACTGCGGCGTCAACCGAGGAGTACCAAGGGAGTGCCTCGTCCTTTAGGGTCGCCGCGACGGAGAGAGGAGGGCGTCGGTGCAATTTCCGTGTGCTTCGTTGTTTGGGAGTATTTCGGTGCGTACATGTGTATTATATCGATAGATATAGAGAGAGATAGATAAATAAAGTTTTTGGGGGGAGGATTTCTTGACTGAAATTCCCTTATAGTTTTCACCTATGTTACCGAGGTAAAATAGTAGCGTTTCATCTAACAATCCTGCTGACCTGTGTTCCAAATCCCTCAGTGTCAGTAAATGGTAACCTCGGCCATATAAATAGATAGACAAATATGATTTTCCTGTGACATTTCTCTAATACAGTGGTTCCCTGATCAAGATTTAATAATCTCCTTGGCCCCGTTCAGATTCAGTTTTACTTATTATGGAGAGTGCACTGGTGGCAGTCGCTATAGGACAAGAACACTTTATGAGAAAAAAAATCCAATTTATTGATATGTGAGAGATAATTATATGTAGGTACCATAGGCGAGATAGAATTACGTTTAATTCGACGTCATATTGCTCCGTGACCCCCAGAAAGTTACAGCTCTGTTACATACATATAAAGTTTTCTTTTTCTTTTTCCTTTCTCTAACTGCAAAATCCATTACCTGCATACTGAAAATCCCATATTCACTTGAAGGAAAAATAGAATAGTAACAGTGGCCAACTTGAAGCGTTCAGTTGCTCTGTATTTAAAATTCAGTGATTTGTAGGGATATGGTCATGTGTTGGGATACACAATGATTGAGTGACTTTAGAACCTTTATAATGCTGATAGAACTAATTAATTTTAATTCGATTGCCGATAAATCTCAAAATTGGCATTTTTGGAGCTTCTAACACTATGAAAGGAAAACCGCCACAGTAAGAAAATAAAATAAAATTGAAATGTAACGTTTCGAACTCTTCACGAGTTCCTCTTCAGACGAATGATAAACCAAAATGGATACAAGGAGAGAATTTTGACAAGAATATATAGTGATTGAGAGACAGAACGAACGAGTAGACTCAGGTCTCAGGACGAGGGTCAAGGTCGAAGAGTCTGGGGAAGGCTTTGCTAACTAACGAGGAGGTAAGGTCATCCAAGCCCCATTGACCAGCACTCAAGTTAAAATTAGGCATTTTTCTAATTAATAGAGATTCTAACATTTTCCTTTCGTACGAGTTAGCTGATTTATGAATTAATTTCGCGTTTTTCCAGTTAAGCTGGTGACCTTCATCACGCAAATGAACGAAACACGCATTTGAATCTCTAGCATATCTGACGTCACGTTTATGTTCTAACACTATATTTATGTATGTGTACATACACACACACACAAACACACACACACACACACACATACACCGATATATATATATGTGTGTATATATATATATGTGTGTGTGTGTGTGTGTGTGTGTGTGCTATATATACTATGCATATATAGCACACGTCCTCTTTTGTGTGTCCGTGTAAATCGCTATCAAAAGATCTCCCGCCCTCAGCCGCTGAGGATGAGGACGCGGGCCGCCTTGGAGGGCGATTCGGGCCGAGCGTCGCCTTGGAGTGCCGTGCTGGTCCTGGCTCTCGCCCTTCTGCAAGGTTCGTCTTCAGCGCCTGTGGGGGAGGGGGCTTCGAGCGCTCCGGGGAGGAGGTTGCACTTCAGATCTAGTATAAGAGAGGAAGCAGTTTGATAGCGTTATATCATTATAATAATTTGTTTGATGGTAATAATCCTGAAAATACACAATGGTTAGTAGACATACATGACACATTCTCAGTATGCAATTTTATACATACGCGTGTACAATGTGTCTGTAGAGGAATCCTACCTAACGTACACTAAACAGTAGAAAAGATGAGAAGAATGAAAACAGCTCCAACGCCTCTCCCTTAGCTCATTCAGCCTAAATATCTTGTCTCTCCAGGGCAGGGCACCAGCGCCTTAACCACGGCTTACGGACTGCACACGGAGGCGTCCCCGCTCGAAAGATGGACGTGGCTGCAGAAGGAAATTGTTTTTCCAGCTGGTGTCAAAGAAGCTACTCTCTGTGTGCAATTGGAAATGCGATACGTATACACCGGTTATGTTTGTGTAATGGGGTTGAACGCCACTGTTGCAGTTCTTGGTACTATTATTTTATCTTTCTTTTATTTTATCTAGACTCTGTTTATCTATATCAATTTCTATTTGTATTTATCTAATAGTATATTCACTTATTGCTACTTCTGAGCATGTACACATACCATATTATCAGGTTCCCATCTCTGTCATTATATAATCGTCGGCATACAAAATAGAAATAAAAACAAAAAATGCCTTCCTATTGCAAACAGCTACTCTCGACCACTACAAGACGGTTATCGGGTGGAATATGGACACCAAAGTGGGTCCTCTCTCGCCGTGGCAGTGGGTGTCCCTCTGCCTCCTCCTCGGCGACAAGAACGACCTGGCCGTCGACGGGAAGGTGCTGCCGTCGGCCTCGCCAATCAACGGCACGATCTTCGATTTCACGGTCGGAATTTGGCTGCGATCTTGTTGGGAATTATTTTTGAGGAAATGCTGGGTTTTAAAGAAAGAAAATGATATAAGATCTCATAACGAATATGAATATTGAAAATGTTGAATGTTGAAAAAAAAAAATGCTAAATGTTGGAAACTTAATACCGAATACAAGAAAATGCATATCTGCACTGAAATCCTGAACGCTAAGATGTTCAGAGTCTATATCATGTGTTCATATTTTACCTGATTATCTTACCAGATTGCATACAACCTGACTATAAGTTTACCAGACTGGTACTTCGAAGACAAAGACATGGTCCAGCCCTTCGGAGGCAGTGTCACCATCCCCCAGGTGTTCGCACGAAAGCTGAACGAACAGGAGGCAAGAAATATTCACTCGCTCTTGACATTCCTTACACTTATTGTTTGACGAAATGTACGTTCATCTAGAGTTTTTTTTTTCTGTCTCACGCAGATGACAACTCTAGCAGAATGTGGACAACTGGAAGACGATAATTTGGGAGAAGGGGAGTGGCAGGTGTGGTCAGCTGATCACGGCCGGATTGGGACCATCGTCAGCAACACCTCTGCCTCAAGCTACTCGTTTGAGGACATCGCCATTGCTGGAGGGTAGATACGATTCCATTCAGCTACCATTCATGATTTGCGTGTAAATAGTACTATATATCTGCTGGCTATATACATTCTATACTATACATACATACATACATATATACATGCATGTATGTACACACACACACACACACACACACACACACACACACACACACACACACACACACACACACACACACACACACACACACACACATTATATATATATATATATATATATATATAAGATATTTAAAAAAAAAAAAATATTCAAAGCAGTAGCAAGGACCATTAAAAATTCGCGCGAAATCCCCAGGTATATCAAAGTCACGGAAGTCTCCGACGATGATCTGTGTGTCCCTCGGTCTCAGTACAAGCCCTTGGTCCTAAGAGGCAGGGATCTGACCTACAAGGACGCCCTCGACTACTGCACGGCCTTCGGGGGGCGACTGCCTAGAACCTCCGACCCCAAAGATTTAACAATGATTGTGAAGGTGAGTTCGATGCTGAGCAAATGGATGGGGACAATGTATATAAAAAAAAAAATGGTTGATGTTCTCGATAATCTTTTTTTTCTATTTTTTTAAAAGGATATATGAGCAATTGCGAAGGTGATTTCTGGCAAAGGATCAGATTGTGAGAAAAGTGACTTTCCCTTTGTGAGCTGTTTTAATTGGGTATTTATCCCGTCCCTAAATAACAATAATAAAACAGAATTACAGGAGTCGAAGAAAGGGGGGGGGGGATCTTATTTTTTCAGTTGATTTATGCATCATTCCAGTATGGTTATCTGTCTTTCATTTTTAGTTTTATTTTCTCTTTTATCTCGAATGGGCAAGGTTGACAAAATACGAGATTCGTGTTTCCTCAGCTCAAGCGAAGCAATGGTCAGTAGTTAAGGAACTTAAATAGCTCAGGTTTTTCTCTATACTTTTGGTGATGGATCATTCAACTTGATATTGCAAGGAAATGAAATATCTTACCATGCAAAATCCATGACATGCGGATATACGTAATTAAATCACTTACTTTACTCAGCTAACTTTCCTAATGATTATTATGGTTATTTTCTACAGATAAATACGTACATATATACATGCACACATACATACGTACATACACACACACATATACATACACACATACATACATATATACGCACATACGTACATACATATACATACACCCATACATACATATATACGCACATACGTACATACATATACATACAAACATACATGAATACACTAAGTAAAACATCGTAGCAATACCAATTCATCAATCGATCTTATTATTATCACGCACTTATTAGCGTTGCTACATACATTATTCCTACGTTGCAATTCCAGGTACTG
>NC_061820.1:32402929-32405429 GCF_019202785.1 Penaeus chinensis | reverse complement strand
AGTGTGTAAAAAAAAAAAAAAAAAAAAAAAAAAGGGGGGCCCCATCTACCATTAAAAAAAACTTTATATTGAAAAAGAGCGCTAAAAACTCGCAAAATAAGTGTGGTTATCTGGCTTATTCGCCACTCATTGCTTCGAAGCGTTCGAAACTCAAGAAGGAAAACTCGGGAACAACAATTACAATATCTTAATTTATACAGATTTAAGCAAAAACATGGTGCGGCAGTAACAGAGTGTAATCGTGTTGGTTGCGTGAGCGGGAATCTTCTCCAGCGTGTTTGAGCGCCGCCCGCTGGATCACCCAGGTTCGGATCAGGAATCGGGACCAGGTATCATGGGTGTCGAGAGGGCTGGTAGGGTATTAGGGTGGGGAATTGGGGGTGGGTATAAGGACGTAACCTTAAGGGAAAGGACGAGAAAGAGATACATTAAAGCAAGTCAAGAGATGGAAATGAAAGATATGAGTACGAGATCACCGGAGGAATAAAAAGGTTAGAAAGCGAGAAGGAGATTAGTATGCGAGAAGTGAAGGGCACAAAAAGAACGTAAATCACGAAGTAGAAGAGAAATGAGAAAAAAACGAACGAAAGGAGTAAATGAGAGAAATTAGAAAGAAACGAGAGAAAAGGATAAGATAACATAACGAAGGAACAGAAAGAGTAAAAAACGAGGAGATTAGCATGGAACAAAGTAAAGAATGAACGTGAGATTAGAAAGGGAAAGGGGAAAATTAACGAGGTAAGCGAACGAAAGAAATGAACGAGGAAGAAGTTAGAGTGAGAGATAACGAAAGGCAGTGAGTAGAGTAAATAAGGAGCAGTTTTTAGAGGAGCATACTTGAGAGAGAGAGAGAGAGAGAGAGAGAGAGAGAGAGAGAGAGAGAGAGAGAGAGAGAGAGAGAGAGAGACAAAGGCGGGCGAGGAAAAGGTAAAGGGGGAGACTAAAGCAAAAGGGTGGTGTAGGGGAGACTAAGGGAAGCAAGGATGAGGAGGAGGATATGGGGGAAGAAGGCAAGAAGGTTATAATGATGATAATAATAATGATAATGATAATATTAATAATAATGATAATAATAATAATGAGATGATGATAATGATAATAATAGTTACAATGATAATGATAATGACAACTACCACTACTACTACTAATAATAATAGTAACAAGAACAACAACTATGGTAATAATAATTATGATGATAATAATAAGAGATAATAAGATTAGTAATAATATTGATGATAATGATGATTTTGAAAACAACAACAACAATAATGATAATAATGGTAATAATAATAACAACATTAATAATGATAATGATGATGATACTGGCAATAAGGCTAATAATTATAGTCAAATAATAGCAACACTAAAGATAATGATCATAACAATAATGATAATACTAATACTAATGATGGTAATGATATGAATAATGATAAAACAATAATTGATAATAATGATAAAACAATAATTGATAATAATGATAATAATAGTAATAACAATAATTATAACAATGATAATAACAATAATAATAATAATAATAATAATAATAACAATAATAATAATAATAACAATAAGGATAATGATAATACCAATAATGTTGATGATGATGATAATAATAACAATAAAAATAATGATAATAATAATGATTATGACAATGATAATAATAATGATGATGATAATAATGATAATGATGATAATGATAATAATAATAATAATAATAATAATAATAATAATAATAATAATAATAATAATAATAATAATATTGATAATTATGATGATAATGATAATAAAGATAAAAATAATAATAGTAATAATAATGATACTACTGCTACTAAAATAATGATAATAACAATAATAAAAATAATGATAATGATGATAACAATAATAGTAATAACAATGAAGGGGATGATGAGGATAATAATAATAATAATTATTATTATTATTAGTGGTAGTAGTAGTAGTAAAATAATAATAGTTATAATAATAATGATAATAATAATAATGATAATAATAATAATAATGATGTGATGATGATAATAATAAGATATTAATAATAATGATAATAATGATATTGATAATAATAATAATAATAATATAATTAACAATAGGTATAATAATAATAACAAGAACAATACCGATAACCATAAAAAAATAATATTGAGATGAGTAATAATGACGATGATTATTGTCCAAATAATAATAATAAAAAAAGAGGGAAGAAGAACAAAAGAGGGAAGAAAAAGAAAGGAAGAAGTAAAGAAGAAAATAGGAGAGAAGGAAAACCATACTGACAGATTAAAACATAATTAAAAATAACTGTATCGTCATATCACATTGCGCCAAGGATTACGCACACAGCCCGATAAAATTATATCTAATCTAAATCTGTTTTAGTTTTATGGCTTTCCCTCGACGAAACTCAGTCCAGCCCTTAGTTTCTCCCAGGATCTCGTCGGTTCAAGAGCGCCTCAATGAAAACGCTTGCATTTTTTACATCTTTTGC
>NC_061820.1:32387929-32390429 GCF_019202785.1 Penaeus chinensis | reverse complement strand
CCTCTCTCTTCTTTCACTTTACCCCCCTCTCCTCGCTTCTCCCTCTCTCCCTTCCCTTCCACCTACCCTCCCTCTCCTCTCCTCTCCTCTCTCCCTCTTCTGTCACCTAACCCTCCTCTCCTCTCCTGTCCTGTCCTCTCCTCTCCTCTCCTTTCTCTTCTTCCACCTTATCCCCCTCTCCTCGCTTCTCCCTCTCTCCCTCTTCGTCCACCAAACCTCCCTTCCCTCTCCTCTCCTCTCTCGTCTTACACCTAACCTCCCTCTCCTCTCGTCTCCCTCTCTCCTTCTACTTTCCCCTAACCCCTTTCCATCCCTCCTTTTTCCCTCTTCCCTTATTTCCCTCCCTCCACATTTCCCTTTCCTTCTCCCCTCCCAACTTTCCTGTTTTCTCCAGCTTTCCTATTTTCTCCATCTATCTGTTTCTGTCTATCCATGTATCTATGTGTCTGCTAATCTCTTTCTTTATTTCTCTATTTCTGTCTCTTTATCTATCTGTTTATCTATCTAATTATCTCTCTGACTATCTATCTACCTATCAATCTCTCTGACTATATGTGTATTATAATTACATTATGATGATCATAATATCATTGATAATAAAAGTATCAACATTAAAAGAATTATACACAATATCAAGGTATTGAGAAATCAGGTGAGATCTCGTAGAAATTACTGATTGACTCCTTGGTCACTGAGCATTTGTTGCATCGTCTACTTGTAAACACAATTTACGAAACAAAACTACATTAGACAGTCCATTTGTTCGGCTCTATTGGGTTGTCTGTCTATCAACGCTGGTTACCTGTTTATATGTCTGTCTATCTG
Source organism: Penaeus chinensis (assembly GCF_019202785.1). NCBI lineage: Eukaryota > Metazoa > Arthropoda > Malacostraca > Decapoda > Penaeidae > Penaeus > Penaeus chinensis. The sequence goes on along the minus strand of NC_061820.1, from coordinate 32,389,604 downwards.
TCTCCAAACTTTCAGTCTATTCGTCTCTCTCATTCTGCCTCTCCATCTAGCTCTATGTTTATTTGGTTGTCTTTGTATCTTCGTAGGTGTCGTATTTATTCATTTAGATACGTATGTCTACATGTATATAGGTTAATTCATGTGTAGTATATATTGAAACAAATCAAAATGACTATTTCAATATATGAATATATCCATGTGATTATATTTCCCTAATATTCGATTTGATTTTATCTGACGTAATTTCATCAACACTTTTAATAACATTTCCGAGCACTAGGCCCCCACAACTTGCACTTACACACATAAAAAACAAAAAAAAAAAAAAAAATTATCGTAAAATCTTATCTTCCGGATTTACGTCAGTCTAGGAAACGCCTCTGTAAAGATATAATATAGAGATATTATATTATATAGGATGTACTGTATTAGGCATATAGACGTAAAAGCTTGATTCTATTTCTAGAATATCTTGTTTTAGTAGTAGTATTACTGTTGTTGTTATTGAAGTTATTGATATGTCTTAACCGCACCCACAAACACACATGCTTTTTATTTTTCATGTTTTTAGAATGTTTGTTAATTAGGTCTATGATATTAATAAGTATACCATGCCTAATGACCCTTTTTTATAAAAAAATGCACGTTCAAACATTTTAAGATCTGTTTTAAGTGTGATACGAATGTTATAATTCACTAGGTTATACGTAAAAAAACACATCATGTTTTGTTATATTTTTACTTGACGCTTATATAATTTCAGGTCATCAGTTTTAGATCATTTAAGCTATTATTTGCACGAAGCCCATTATATCGTTAACAATATTAACGGTATATAACTTAAATCTCATCTGAAATTAACTAAATATACTACATTTTAACCGTTTCATTTTTGCCAGGCCTATTAATATCCCAGCCAAGCCTATTATATCTTAACTACGCCCATAATATTCTAACCACGCCCATGATATCTTTTCCACGACGATCGAGTCTAAAACGGGCTCACTCTTACGGTTTTCATTTGAAATATTGCAAAGTTTAGGAGATCTCGAAATCTTTGAAGAATGTGGGACCTTGTCACCTGGTTTTCATTTAAGAGAACATTGGAATTACTCGGTACTCTTTTCTCTCTGGCTCTCTCTCTCTCTCTCTCTCTCTCTCTCTCTCTCTCTCTCTCTCTCTCTCTCTCGCTCTCTCTCTCTCTCTCTCTCTCTTTCTATATATATATATATATATATATATATATATGCATATATATATACATATATATATATATATATATATATATATATAATTCTTTCACTTTCTCTTTTTCTCTTATTCTCTCTCTTTAACTTTCACTCTCTCTCTCTCTCTCTCTCTCTCTCTCTCTCTCTCTCTCTCTCTCTCTCTCTCTCTCTCTTTCACTCTCTTTCGCTCTCTCTCTATCTCTCTCTCTCTCTCTCTCTCTCTCTCTCTCTCTCTTTCTCTCTCTCTCTCTCTCACTCTCTCTCTCTCCCTCTCTTTCCCTTTTCAATCATTCTCGCTTTTGCTCTTTAACTCTCTCTGTCTCTATCTATCTATCTGTCTACTTACCTATCTATCAGTCTAGCTATCTATCAGTCTATCCATCTCTTTTTTAGACGCGTCTGCATGTGATTATGGCCTACTGACCTATAGTGGCTGGTGTAATCTT
>NC_061820.1:32357419-32360329 GCF_019202785.1 Penaeus chinensis | reverse complement strand
AGAGGGAGAGAGAGAGAGAGAGAGAGAGAGAGAGGAAAAGAAAGAGGAGGGGAAAAAGAGAGAGAGAATGAAAAGAGGAGAGAGAGAAAGAGAGAGAGAGAAAGATAAGACGAGAAAGAGAGGAGAGAGGAGAAAGAAAGAGAGAGATGAAAGATAGAGACAAAGAATGAAGATGAGAGAGAGAGAGAGAGAAGAGAGAGGAGAGAGAAGGAGAGAGAGAGAGAGAGAGAGAGAAAGATAAGGGAGAAAGAAAGAGAGAGTGTATCTTAATATATTAAAATCTTTATCTCTAAAAACTTTAACTAAACACAGAAAAGAAAAGGAATTTAAACGCATGGATAACCCGAAGAATATAGACTCATTTGCATAATCTTTTGGACTTGAAAGAGGCTAACCTCTTTGGCAGACATATTATACCTGTCTTGTACGCACGTTATTGTCTGTTGTCGTCGTTGTTGTTGTTGTTGTTGTTGTTGTTGTTGCAGTTGTTGCAATACTGTTGAATTTGATTTTTCCTTTGGTGATGGCGGTTGTGTTGATGATGCTAGCAAAAATTATATCAATAACAAAAACAACAATAACAACAACAACAACAGCAGCAAAACAACAGTAATAATGATAATGATAATACCAATAACAATAACAAGAGTGCTAGTAACTAGTTAGAATAGAAATCATACGAAATAGAAATATAAGAGATGCTACTCTCTTTTACTCTCTTCCAACTCTTTGCCTCCCTTATCCCTTTTTCTTTCTCTCTCCCTCTCCCTCTTCCTCTCCTTTTGTCTTTCCCTCTCCCTCTACCTTCCCTCTCCTTCTACTCTTCCTTATCCCTCTTCCTCTCCTTTTTTCTTTCCCTCTCCCTCTCCCTTTTCCTCTCCCTCTCCCTTTCCTCTCCCTCTCCCCTTCCTCTCCCGTTTACTTTCCCTCTTCCTCTACCTTCCCTTCTCCTTTTACTTTTCCCTCTCCCTTACCTCTCCTTCTACTTTTCCTTCTCTCTCTCCCTTTCCCTTTCCACCCTCTCTCCCTTGTAAAATCTTCCCTAAATTCACTCCTCTCCCTTCCACTACAAGCCCTACGTCCTCTCCCTTCCTCTCCCTTCCTCTTCCCTCCTCTCCCTTCCTCTTCCCTCCTCTCCCTTCCTCTTCCCTCCTCTCCCTTCCTCTTCCCTCCTCTCCCTTCCTCTTCCCTCCTCTCCCTTCCTCTTCCCTCCTCTCCCTTCCTCTTCCCTCCTCTCCCTTCCTCTTCCCTCCTCTCCCTTCCTCTTCCCTCCTCTCCCTTCCTCTTCCCTCCTCTCCCTTCCTCTTCCCTCCTCTCCCTTCCTCTTCCCTCCTCTCCCTTCCTCTTCCCTCCTCTCCCTTCCTCTTCCCTCCTCTCCCTTCCTCTTCCCTCCTCTCCCTTCCTCTTCCCTCCTCTCCCTTCCTCTCCCTTCCTCTTCCCTCCTCTCCCTTCCTCTTCCCTCCTCTCCCTTCCTCTTCCCTCCTCTCCCTTCCTCTTCCCTCCTCTCCCTTCCTCTTCCCTCCTCTCCCTTCCTCTTCCCTCCTCTCCCTTCCTCTTCCCTCCTCTCCCTTCCTCTTCCCTCCTCTCTCATCCCCCCTTTTGATAATAACAATAATAATAATAATAGTAATAATAATGATAGTTATTATCATTATCATTATTATCATCATTTCATTACAGTGATGATGATGATGATGATAATAATAATGATAATAATAATAATAGTAATATAATAATAATGATAATAATAATAATAAGGATAACAGAAATAATGATAACAGTAATAACAACAGCAATGATGATGATGATGATGATGATGATGATGATGATGATGATGATGACGATGATGATGATGATGATGATGATGATGATGATGATGATGATGATGATGACGATGATGATGATGATGATGACGATGATGATGATGATGATGATGATGATGATGATGATGATGATGATGACGATGACGATGATGATGATGACGATGATGATGATGATGATGATGATGATGATGATGATGATGATGACGATGATGATGATGATGATGATGATGATGATGATGATGACGATGATGATGATGATGATGATGATGATGATGATGATGACGATGATGATGATGATGATGATGATGATGATGATGATGATGATGATGATGATGATGACGATGATGATGATGACGATGACGATGATGATGATGATGACGATGATGATGATGATGATGATGATGATGATGATGATGATGACGATGATGATGATGATGACGATGATGATGATGATGATGATGATGATGATGATGATGATGATGACGATGATGATGACGACGATGATGATGATGATGACGATGATGACGATAATGATGATGATGATGATGATGATGATGACGATGATGATGATGATGATGATGATGATGATGATGACAGGATCAACAAAAATTGCGATAATGATAACGAGAAAATAACAATGACAACGATAACGGGAATAATGATAATAATATTTGTGACACTGTGAACATTATATTATATTTCATGACTACACTGGTCATCACTAATTTAGGCTATGATCTCATTGGATTTCTATGACTACCAATCATATTTAATTACATCGTAACCTCACACTCATTACCATCATCACTATCATCATCACCATCACTATTGTCATCAGAGCCATCACCATCTTCACTATCAACATCATCATCACTATTGTCATCAGAGTCAACACCATCTTCACTATTAACATCACCATCACCATTATCATCAGAATCATCACCGTCATCACTATTAACATCACCATCACCATTATCATCAGAATCACCATCATCACTATTATCATCACCATCATCATCACCATCGTCGTAACCTCTTCTATGCAAACATCACCCTTGATAATACCTATTGTAAAGGCCTCCACACG
>NC_061820.1:32332256-32337256 GCF_019202785.1 Penaeus chinensis | reverse complement strand
CCTCCTCCTCCACCTCCTCCATCTCTTTCCCTTCTCACTCCTAAACCTAATCATAATCCTCCTAATCCTCTTCATCATCCTCTTCCTCTTCCCTTTCCTCTTCCACCTCCTCCCCCTGCTTCTTCTCCCCTTCCTCCTCCTCGCCCTTCTCCTCCTCCTCTTCCTCTTCCTCCCCCTCCTCCTTCTCTCTTATTTCTCCTCCCTCTTTTCTTCTTCTTCCTCCTCCTCCTCCTCCTCCTCCTCCTCCTCCTCCTCCTCCTCCTCCTCCTCCTCCTCCTCCTCCTCCTCCTCCTCCTCCTCCATTGAAACAGACATTACTGAGGGCATTGAGAACATTAAAAACAAATATTAACTCCCTCCAAATCGCCAAATTTAAACGCCATAAAATTAGGTAACTAACGCAGGCCGAGATTAAAGGCTTATAATATGTGTCTTTGACTCATGTGTCTCTAGTCTCTTCTAAACACACACACACGCACACGCACACCCACACGCACACACACGCACGCGCACTCACACACACGTTTACGCCAAGATCTCCGCCGACGCCGCCTCTTGGGTCGTCGGGAGCCAAGACTGGCGCCACCGACTTGGGGGATGATAAGCTGTAAATACCCTTTGCGCTCGACCAGGGTGGGAAATCTTTATTATTATTATTATCATCATTATTATTATTATTATTGTTATATTATTATTATTATTGATCTATTTCATTGTTATTTGCGGGTTTTTTTTTGGGGGGGGAGGCGGGAGGTATTTGTTCTCTCTCTCTCTCTCTCTCACTCTCTCTCTCTCTCTCTCTCACTCTCACTCTCTCTCTCTCTCTCATTGCGTTTATTCACCTTGCGTCTATTCATATGTTCACTTTTATTATTCCCTTCTTATTTGTCCTATTTACATTCGCTCATTCATTCTTTTATTCATTCTTTCATCCATTCATTTCCTGTCGTACTTTACATTTTATTTTTACCCTTCATTCTATTTATAACCGACTCTGATTTTATGAGCAGTATCACAAAACCTCATTAAAGACGTTAATGACTGATGACTAAGTTCATTTCGTACGTTCATCATCATTCGTTAAAGGAAAGGGTTAAATTGTCAATTTGTGATGACATATGAAGGGGAAGCAATGTACTGAGGAATAAATGGGTCATGTTTTGCTTTTTGACGTTACTAAAGAGATGCTTATTGATTGTATAAAAAAGTAATGGAATTTATGATTTGTATTTTTTTTTCCTTTGTAATGTTTTTTCTTTTTGTTTGTTTGTTTGTTTGTAGTTTTCTGGTATTTTGTTTTATCTTATTGTTTATATGTTTTTTATTCGCTTACCTTTCATTCATATACTTTTCTTTACTTGGTTTCTTCTATCTTATTTGTTAGTTTTATCTCTCTCTCTCTCTCTCTCTCTTTCTCTCTTTCTCTCTCTCTCTCTCTCTCTCTCTCTCTCTCTCTCTCTCTCTCTCTCTCTCTCTCTCTCTCTCTCTCTCTCGCTCTCTCTCTCTCTCTCTCTCTCTCTCTCTCTCTCTCCCTTCTTCCTCTCACACTTCCTCTTCCTTTAAGTCTTTTATCCTCCTCCCCGTTTTCCCTCTTTCCTCATTCTTCATTTCCTGACTTTTTTCCTTATATCTTATATCTTTTCCCTACACCCCTCCTCCACCTTCTCCCCCTTTCCCGTGTTAGCATTAAAGGAATGTGTGAATAACACTTCACAGACATTTGTTAATTCCTCAGCTGGCATATATAGAGCGTAAGAGGAGGGGGGGAGGGGGAGAGGGAAGGAAGAGATGCGAGAGGAAGAGAGGGAGGAGATGGAGAGAAGAGCGGAATAGGAGGGAAGACGAGAGAGGGGGGGAGGAGAGAAGGCGAGATAGGAAGGAAGAGAGAAATGGTGTTAGGGAGAGAGGGAGGGAGAAGATGCGAGAGGGGATAGAATGAGGGAGATTAAAGACTGACCGAGAGAAAAGGGAGAAATGAAGGAAAATGAGAGTGAAAGGAAATGGAGTGGGAGTAATTATGCGAAAAAAATAAATAGGAGAGAGAAGAAGAAAGTGATGAAAGAGAGGAAGAGAGGAGAGTGAAAGAGAATACCGGAGAGATAAAAAAAAAAAAAAAAATGACGGGAAAAGGGAGCTAGTAGAGAAAGAGAAGGAAAACGCGAGAAGGAGCTAGGATAGAGGGGAAGAGAGACAGACAGACAGAAAGACAGAGAGATAAATGACGGTAAAAGGGGCAATGCGAGAGATAAAACAAATTAAGGGAAAAAGCGAAGGAAAGGTAGATCTCATAAAAAAAAAACAAGAAATTCCTTAAGACACCTCAGGCCGAAGAAAAAAGTAGCTGTCGTTCTTTTTACAGATACAGGATTAATTGGAAAAGGTGTGAAACATTTTTTTTTTTTCCTCTTTTTTTTTTTCTAAGTATGGTATTTGTATTTTTCCCTTACAAATGCGGATCAGTTTGGTATCTTTACACTTTATGTATATTCTTAGTCAAAATATTCCTTTCACAAACCTCCCGGAAAACTTTTCGCAGTATGAAAAAAAGAAAATGGAAGGGTATCTTTTTATCTAGAATGAGCTTCCCGTTTAGACGCTGTAGCGAGAGGAAGTTGTTCCGCTCACTCAACAGATGGCGTTGTTTGTTGTTTTTCTTCTCGAAGGAGTTTGAAAGGGTGATCCCCCCCCCCCCCCCCCCCCCCACCGTAACAACCCATGCTTGGCCTCACCCGGTATCGACGAAATGTTTTTGAAGATATTAACATATCTATATATATATATATATATGTGTGTGTGTGTGTGTGTGTGTGTGAGTGTGTGTGTGTTGAGATTAGGTTTATGATCTTATGTTCAAAATATTCATAATATGAATATTTCATCCTTATCTGTTAAATTCTGCGATCTTCACATATTTCCGTTTAGATTTACTTGTTTTATTACTGTTTTATCACTCACTTATTTTAAGAAAAAAAAAATATATATAGTAACAATAATAAATTAAAGAAAATGTGTCTCTATCAACGAAAAATCCTTGGTTTCAAAGTACGAAGTAATTTCTGAAATGAGAGAGAGAGATAGAGAGAGAGAGAGCGAGAGAGAGAGAGAGAGAGAGAGAGAGAGAGAGAGAGAGAGAGAGAGATTGAGAGAGAGAGAGAGAGATGAAAAGAGAGAGAGAGAGAGAGAGAGAGAGAGAGAGAGAGAGAGAGAGATTGAGAGAGAGTGAGAGAGAGAGAGAGCGCGAAGAGCAAAACGCGGGAAAAAAACGCAGCTTCCGCACGAACGATTCTGACATGGAGGGAAAAAAGGAGAAGAAATCTCCCCTTCCTTCAAAAAAATAAACTTATTGGATTTTCTATGTCGTCCGAGGAGGAAAAAAAGGAGAGAGAGAGGAAGAGGGGGATAGGTAGGGAGGCAGATAAGAAAATGGGAAGGGAAGAAGAGGGAGGAAGAAGGGCGAAGGAGGGGAGGGAGAAAGGATGGAATATAAAAAATGGGGTAAGAGAAGAAGGAGGAAGAAGGGAAAATGAAAAAAATAAAGAGCGTGATTGAGGTGGGTGGCCTAAATAAATGATCGGAAGACAGGAAGGGAGAGATAAGGGAGGGAGAGGGAGAGAGAGAAAGAGAGGAAAAGAAAAAAAATAATAATAATAAAAAGGAAAATGGCTGAACAATAACCAAGGATAGAGAAGAAAGAGAAAAGAGAATTGGAGAGACATGAGGGAGTGAGGAAGAAAAAACAAAGAAAACAAAACAAGAGGTGGGGGAGGGGGGGCGGCGGAAGAGAAAACAGAGGAAAAGGAGTAAGAAGAGAAAAAAATAAATAGATAAATAAAAATGGATAAGATCACCTTCTTTCCGTAAATTCGTTGCCAAAAATGTTCTCAGACCCCTGAACATGTTATTGCTGTTGTTATTAATACTGACAAGTTGTTAATTATATGCTTACGTTGGCGCGGTATGAAGCGTGAGAGAAAATCATATTCCTTTTTTTTTGTATCTTTCTTTCTTTCTTTCTTTTTGTGTGCGTGTGAGAGATTACAGATAATATGTTGTGAGCTGTTAATGACTTGCTGTTGATATTTTTGTTTTATTTTTTTCCGTTCCGTTTGCGTGAAGTGTAAAGGTTTACTGTTTTAAAATTGATGCAGTGAAAGAGAGCATGTTTCTATAAATGGTTTGTTTTGAATCTAAACTGTTTAGTTTTGTTTACTATCATTATTTCGTTGTCGCTATTGTTATTATTATTATTATTATTATTATTATTATTATTATTACTATCATTATTATTATTATCTTTATCATAATTATTATGATTGTTGTTGTTGTTGTTATTGTAATTGCTGTCGTTTTTACTCGTATTTTTGATCATCATTATTTAATTTCTTATAATTTTTATGCTCTCGTGTGTCTTTTCTCTGATCTAAAGTAGACTAACGTATCTAAATTGCTTCATGCGAAAATTCGTTAGTGTTTCAACATAAACATGAATATAAATCTTGACAGAAAAAGTGTTTTTTTTTTCCGCGCATCATTTTTTATCCCGCAGAAAAAAAGAAAAAAAAATCCGTCTCATCTCTCCCTTCGCTCGGTCTCTTTTATCCCTTCCCATTTTTTCCTCTAATTAACATAACTTTCGTTTCTCCTCCAAAAAGCACAAATCCACACCGAGAAAACACGAATACGTCACCCCTACACACACAAAAAAGAGAGATTGTAAGAAAAGATAGTAAGAAAAAAATATATGTAAGTACTCCCTCCATACTTTTTTTTGGTACCCATTTCCACAGAAAACGAAACACCGGACACTATCTATACACTTGAGAACTTCACCACGTAAAAATATATCTCCCCTCTGTTGATACAAACTTAAAAGCTTATTATACACAGTGTTCTTGCCCGAGGGAAAAAAAATGAAAACGAGAGAGAGAGAAAAAAAGGAAAACGAGGAAGGGGGGAAAAAAATGTAAGTGAGAAGTGGGGAAGGAGGCAGACGATGTTTT
>NC_061820.1:32327256-32329756 GCF_019202785.1 Penaeus chinensis | reverse complement strand
ATTTTGAGACCAGATTAGACGACTTGGCGGTATATTAATGGTCGTGCTTGCGTCTGATATTATGCACAGGTAGACAAATTCAGACTCTGAATAAGTATAAGGATATCGACATATATATGCGTGCGTGAGAGAGAGAAAGAACATAAATAAACACCCGAGGCCGGATCACCCCAGGCCGGATCACCCCCCTTGGTCGTGGTTACCGTCCGCAGTGACAGCTTATCCTGTGGGGAAGGCCCTCGACATCTTTCGAAAAGTATTAAAACCAGAGAAAGAAAACGGTAATGAATCTGAGTCTCAGTGTTTACGTAATTCGGTTCAGGATGTGATGTCGAAACTTCATTAACATCTCTTGCTTTGTGGAATTTTAATTCTCGATTCGCAGGTTTTCTCCGTTTATCGCGATGAAATCTATTCAGTCATGCTCAGAATCTTAGTTTTATTGCAGTTTTATGGGAATGAGGTCTAGGTTTATGAGTTTTAATACTAAAATCTATTCTTTTTCGTTTAGTTGTGTGAGCAGAATATTTGAGAAAGAGGGAAGAGAGCGAAAGAAAGAAAAGGAGAGAGAGAGAGAGAGAAGGATAGAGACAGAGAGACAGACAGAGACAGAGAAGAGTGAAAAGGGTCTTATATTTACTACAAGTGCATTGACCTATTCCTCGATAGAAACACTACTTAGAAAGGAAAAACGAAAACTAAAAACGTTTTCAGCCAAGCTACAAAGCCAATAGATAAGCAAACAAGACAAGATTTTTACTTTGTTCTAACACCCCCACCCCCTTCCCCCCCAAAATGACTCGCTAACTACTTCACGGCAAACAAAAAAGGAAAAGTTTAAGATAATAATAGTACTTTTCGCTTCACAAAAAAGAAGAAAGGGTTATCTTGTACCACGTCTTTAAAGGGTTCACTTTGTCTTGGATGTTCTTCAGAAGCCGAGGTTTTCAGATTACAATTTTATCAGTTTGTCTTTGCTGTTGTTAAGTTTAGTTAATATCATCATTATTATTATCATTATTATTATTACTGTTATCATTATCACTATTATTATTATTATTATATTTGTTGATGTTTTTTCCTCTTACCGTTGTCCTTATCAACTTCGTCGTCATAATTATCACCATCATCTTTTTTATCTCCTTTATTCCCAACTTCCGCTAAATCTTACCTTTACCTCTTCATCCTCCTCCAGCTCCACCTCCACCTCCACCTCCACCTCCACCTCCACCTCCACCTCCACCTCCACCTCCACCTCCACCTCCACTTCTATCTCCTCCTCTTCTCCCTTTTCCTCCACCTCCGCCTCCTCCTCGTCCTCCTCCTCCTCCTCCTCCTCCTCCTCCTCCTCCTCCTCCTCCTCCTCCTCCTCCTCCTCCTCCACCTGCTCCCCCTTCTCCCTTTCCCCTTAGTTTCCCCTCCTACTCCTCTCCCTCCTCCTCCTCCTCCTCTTCCTCCTCCCCCTCCTCTTCTCTCTCCCTCCTCCTCCTCCCCTTCTTCTCCTTCTTCAGTACGTTGTTTATCTTGCGTCAGAGCCAGAAGGAGTCGGACGAAGCCTAAATTCCCATTCACCTTAAGCTTTAGCGCTATGTGGACGTGTGTGTGTGTGTGTGTGTGTGTGTGTGTGTGTGTGTGTGTGTGTGTGTGTGTGTGTGTGTGTGTGTGTGTGTGTGTGTGTGCGTGTGTGTGTGTGTGTGTGTGTCCGTCCCTCTCGGTCGTTTTGTCTGCCTCTTTATTTGTCTGCTTGTCTGTTTGTCTGATCTCTCCTTGTCTCTCTTTCTCGTTCTCATTCTCTTTCACTTTCTCTTTCTTTCTCTTTTTCTCTTTCGTTTTTCTTTCTCTCAGTTTTTTTTTTTTTTTTCTCTCTCGACCTTTCTCTTTCTATCTCTCGTGTGTGGGTGTGTGTGCGTGTGTGCGTGTGTGTGTATGTGTGTATGTGTGTCTGTGTATGTATCTGCTTTAGTCCGATTTTATTAGGATACACTTCTATACCTTTTTTTTTCTTCTTTTTTTTATGAGTGCGTAGGTGTCGAGTCGGTTTCCTTGACTGTATGACTGCGTGCCTGTTTACGCTTTTCATTTGATTTATTCTAAGAAGTGACAGTGAAAGTTAAATATTGATAGGATTTAAACGTCAACATGTTGAAAGTAAAGTAGGTGTGAAAAAGAATTAGGAAGGTGGAACAGAAGAAGAAGAAAGAAGAAGAAGAAGAAGAAGAAGAAGAAGAAGGAGAATGAGAAGGAGAAGAAGAAGAAGAAGAAGAAGAAGAAGAAGGAGAGGGAGAAGGAGAAGAGGAAGAAGAAAGAAAGAAGAAGAAGAAGAAAGAAGAAGAAGAAGAAGAAGAAGAAGAAGGAGAATGAGAAGGAGAAGAAGAAGAAGAAGAAGAAGAAGAAGAAGGAGAGGGAGAAGGAGAAGAGGAAGAAGAAAGAAAGAAGAAGGAGAACGAAGAAGAAAAAAGAAAAGAAGAAAGAAAAAGAAGAAGAAAAATGATAGAGATGA
>NC_061820.1:32309525-32312025 GCF_019202785.1 Penaeus chinensis | reverse complement strand
CGAAGTGGTTTAAGAAGTGGTTACCTGCGCGGAGGTTCCCGTTTGAGGTTTAGAGGAACAGCGGGGAGGTCGGTTCAAAGAGGCAACGGTTAAGGTTTTATTTTGATACATATGTAGTCATTTACGAGAAAGAAAAAGGAAGAGAACTGTGGAAAACGTGGGGTGGTAATAGATGCTGAACGAAACTAACTACCATTCTTTTTCTCTCTGAAAATAATTTTTTCGTGGCTTTGGTGAAGAAAGAAAAAAAAACGAAATTTAATCGTCTGGTTTTTTTTCTCTCTCTCTGTCTGTGAAAGAAATGTGCCGAGAATTTTTTATTTTTTTCATCTTGTCTCCTTTTTTTTACGGCGTCTCCGAGGCTTAGGTGCCACCCCCCCCCCCCCCCCCCGCTTTCCCCAGCAAGGTTTATGGAAATGCAAAACTATAACCGTGATAGTTTCTTCGTGTTACGGGCGACAGGGCGTAAGAGGAGGAAGAGAAACAAGGGAGAAAGAGGGGGGATAAGAGAGAGAGAGAGGAAGATTAGATAATGGATGCTGGAGAAGGAGATAATGGGGATGGGGAGGAGGAGGAAGGGGATTTTAATTGAAAATGAAAGGAGGAAGTGGGAAGAGAAGGGAGAATAGAGAAAGGTGGAAAGAAGCAGAAGAGAGAATGGATACGAAATGCAAAGGAATTATGAAAGGAGAGAGGCAGATCATCACAGAGGCTGAGAGAGGGAGAGAGGGAGAAATGAAGAAAAAACGAAAGAGGTCGCACTGATGATGGAATAAAAGAACAAAAGACAGACGGAGAGCGAAAGAGGGAAGCAAGAAAGGAGAGAGACGCAGAAGCGGAGGATATCGAAGACGCCCAGAGTGGTCGAGGCCGTAACTTCAAGATTAGCATGTGGAGGAGGGAAGAATGGTGGATAAGGAAGATTAAAAGAGAACGGGAGAGAAGGAGAGGGGAGATGAGGTATTGCAAGAGGAGGAGGAGGAGGAGGAGGAGGAGGAGGAGGAGGAGGAGGAGGAGGAGGAGGAGGAGGAGGAGGAGGAGGAGGAGGAGGAGGAGGACGGGGGGGGGAGGAGAAAAGGAAGGGTGTGCGGAAGGGGAGGGGGGGGTAGGAAGGAAGAAAGAGGAGGTACATCAAGCTGATAAGACAAGAAGGGGAAGAGGAAAAATAAAGATTAGATGGCGGTAAGAAGACAAAGAGGAGGTGGAATGAAGACCATTAATATGATAGAGGTATGTAAACACGAAAAATAGGTGAAAAAGGGGGGGGGGGGCTTTAAAAAAAAAATGAATAGTAAGACAGGAATTAATTAAGAACAGGAAGAGTAACAAAATTGGATAGCATAGGAGAGAAATAAGATAAAAAAAAATTAGATACCATATGAAATAAATAGAAATAAGACAAATAAAGTATTCGAGAAGAAAAATAGTTAAAAGAAATAAAAAACACAAGAATAGAAATAAAACATAGCAAAAAAAAAAAAAAAAAAAAAAAAAAGGTAAAACAAGGAAATCAAGAAAAACAAGAAGAAAGAACAACAGCAGGTCACGCAAGAAGAACAAAAATAAACCACAATAACAAAGACCAGATAAAGGAAGAACAAAAAATAATCCTAAATGAATACAAGAAGAATATGAATAACAGGTAATACAGCAAACGCGTAAAGGAATAAAGATAACACAAGAAAGGCAAGAACAGAAGCGAGAACAAGAAGAATCAATCGCTAATAACAACAGGCAACACAACAGAGGCATAAAGGAATAACGATAACAGATAACACAGGAGAAGTGAGAACAGGAAGAACAGCCCGTTGAGAACAACAAGCAACACTACAAAGACAGGAATAACGATAACAGATAACACAGGGGAAGCGAGAACAGAAAGCACAAACCGCCGATAACAACACAAGGAAATAGGAAAAACGATAACAGATGACACATGAGAAGCGAGAACAGGAAGACCCAAGCGCCGGTAACAACAAGCAACACAACAAAGACAAGGATAACGATAACAGATAACACAGGAGCAGCAAGAACAGGAAGAACAGCCCGCTGAGAACAACAAGCAACACAACAAAGACAAGGATAACGATAACAGATAACACAGGGGAAGCGAGAACAGGAAGAACAGCCCGCTGAGAACAACAAGCAACACAACAAAATAGGAATAACGATAACATATAACACAGGAGAAACAAGAACAGGAAGCACAAACCGCTGAGAACAACACAACGAAATAGGAATAACGATAACAGATAACACAGGAGAAGCGAGAGCAGGAAGACGAGTGCCCTGCGCTTGGCCCGCCTCGGTGAATAACCTCTCGAAGTCGCCGCCACCCATCACCGCCTTTTCAAAAGACACTCGTAAATAGGTTATAGATTGCCGGAGGATATATGTGTGTGTGTATATTTTGTGTTATTGTTAGTGTTATTATTATTATGGTTAGTTTCGTTTTTATTGCGGTTGGTCTTGTTATTTTGGGGGATGGTTTTGTTGTTTT
>NC_061820.1:32297264-32302264 GCF_019202785.1 Penaeus chinensis | reverse complement strand
ATGTATATTTTATATATATATATATATATATATATTTTTTTTTTTTTTTTTTTTTTTTGTATGTATGTATGTGTGTATGTATCACACGCAACACCACCCCAATTCAAACAAACAACATAATTTGATCATTCAACCCCTGCTGCCATATAAAGGTCATAAAATACCACAAGCTAAAGAGAGAAAAAAACAACCTTCACACGCCGGTATTGTTCTGGAACGAAATCGTCCAAGAGCTGAAGAAAATATACTCATTAATACCGCGTTATCGAAGTTCTTGTATTACATGTTGCATATGCAATAACCGAGAGAAAAAAAATGCTCGATTGCATAAGGACCGAGTGGGTTCTTGTATTTCAGTTGGCTTTTTGGCTGTTTCCTATTCTATTCTATAATTTTCTTTCTATTTATTTTCTTTACCTTCAACAAAGTACATTATATCACACACACACACACACACACACACACACACACACACACACACACACACACACACACACACACACACACACACACACACACACACACATTTACCGCCTATAGTCCAAGTTTTATTTCCGGCCCGCATATATTTCACTCCTTGGACACGTAGCCTCCCCCCTAATTCTATTTCAAACTTCATTTCAAAATCTCAACCAGAAAACTCGTCGACTTGTGACATAACGGGGAAGGGACATTTCCCCCCACATTTAAAACTCTCACACAATGTGTACGTAAATCTATCGCACGGAACTAAATCACATCCGACAGTTTGACTCCTTTCGGTTATCCGGTCACTTTCTTCCTTCAACAGATACGTTCATTTGTTTGTCTTTGTTTATGTGTGTGTGTGTTTGTCCCAACAGCCGAGGAAGCAAACACAAGAGTGAGACGAACTGTCGATATATGTTTTCCTCCGTGGCGAAAATCTCTGACATTATGAGGTTTACGATTAACTTTTCTCTCTCTCTCTTTCTTGCTGTCTCTCTCTATCTCTCTCTCTGTCTCTCTCTCTCTCTTTCTTTCTTTCTTTCTATCTCTTTCTTTCTTTCTTTCACAGGTCAACCGCTATTTGTATATTGTGTCACGGGGTTTGTCCCTCGCTTAAAAGGGAAAATGTAAAAGGGGGTAGGGAGAGTGAAAGAATGAAAGGAAGAAAGAGAAAGAGCGAGAGAGAGAGAGAGAGAGAGAGAGAGAGAGAGAGAGAGAGAGAGAAAGAGAACGAAAGGACACACACATACACAGTCACATACACAGACGCATACACATACACAACAAAGAAACAAAAACGACCGGCGAAAATAGACTGACCACAGGAGTCCATTATGCGTGTGTTTGTACCCCGAAACTTACCTTACATTAGGCACATTACCTGCGTTCAAAGGTCGGGGGAGAGGAGGGGGGGTGAAGGGAGGAAAAGAGAGGGAGGGGGGGGGAAGGAGGAATGGAGAGTGGGGGGTAGGAAGGGAGAAAGGAAAGGAGATGATGGAGAGAGGGAGGGAGGGAAGGAGGGAAGTGAGAGCAGGGGGTAGGAAGGGAGAAAGGGAAAGGGGTGAAGGAGGGAAGGCGGGAATGGAGAATGGAAGGTAGGAAGGGAGGAGGGAGGGAGGGAGGGAGGGAAGGGAGGGGGTATGGAGGGATAGAAAGGTAGGGAAAGAGAGAGGGAGAGAGAGAGGGTGGGTAGGAGCTAGGGAAAATAGAGAGGGATGCGAAGGAGGGAAGAAGGGATGCGACATGGATGAAGGGAAGGAAGGGAGGGGAAAGGGCAAGGAAGGAGGGAAGAGGCAAGGCAGGGGAAGGGAAGGAAGCATTAGAAGGGAAAGAGGAAAGGGACAGGAGATAAGGAAACTAAGGGAGGAAAGGAGAGAAGAGATGGAAGAGAAGTAAAGTTGAAAGAAAGACAGAGGAAAAAGGAGAAAGGTTAGAGAGAAAGACATAGGGAGGGGAGGGGGGAGGGGGATATGTAGACGACCGGCTGTCTAGTAGAAGAAAGGAGTCCAGAGAAGGGGAGGGGGGGAGAAAAGGGGGAGAGAAAGAGAGAAAGAGGGAAAGGGGGAAGGAGGGGGTTGGGGGGTTCGTCAATCCGAAACTCAAACAGTTGAAGATCGCGAAAGTAAACACAGGAGGAAAGCAACTGAATCAAAATAAGGAAGACTGGTTGAAAAGGCAGGGGAAGGAGGGAAGGGTGGGGAGGGGGGGAGGAGAGAAGGGTGGGAGGGGGGGGCAGTGTATGCATAGGAGGGTAGGGGAGAAAGGGAGGAAGAGAGAAAGAGAGAGGAAATGTAAAGGTGGTGTATGACTTGAGGGAAAAGGGTGGTTTCAATAAACGAGAGATGGAAATGAGGGAAAAGGGAGAGGAAGAGAAAGAAGAAATGAGAGGGGAAAATGAGAGGAGAATTACAGTGAGGAAAATCATCAATTTTTCCCCATTTAATATAAAGATATTTGGAAATGAGACTTAAAATACACTCGGTCTCCTGTAATGATTTAGAAGCTATTCGACAAATAAAAGAAATCGATTTATGTAACTGATCTTTATTAATTTAACTTAGATATGTACATTATAAACATATTAAAAAAAAAGTTTCGTTTATTGTCAAATAATTTCAAATTAATTTCAGTTAATAAACCCAAACACAGAACCTGACTTAGGGATAAAGAACACGTGTATGACGAAACAAATTATAAAGATAATAATAATAGAATATAGTGTGTCAGAACATCAGGAGGAGGAGGAGGCGAGTGGAAAGTGGATTAAGATATAGAAACAGACAGACAGATAAACAGACAGAGAGACAGATAGACGGAAGGACGGAGGCCACCCAAAACACCCGACAGGGAGTGACGGAGAGACAAAGTAAAAAATACACAGAAAGGAAAATAGAACCCGAAAAAAAAAAAAAGGGGGAAAAAAAAAAAGAAGAGAGGAGACAGGACAGATAACAGATGACTGATGGGCCCGACTGATGACGATGACTGACAGACTGACACGGGCTGACTGACAACGCTGACTGACTGACGCTGGGGTGACTGACTGACTGATGACGACGACTGACGAAGACCCCTCAGACAGGGCGACAGACAAAAAGACTTTCAGACGACAGACATGCAGATGGGTACGACAGACTGACTGATGCCCGATGATTTACTGCGAAAAGAGACAGACAGACAGCAGAAGATGGAGACAGATGGAGAGAGGACAGACAGAAAAACTGACCCCCAGACAGACTGACTGACCCCCCCCCAGACAGAAGGACAGATAGACACAGACTGACTGTGACGGGCTGAACGGCAGAAGAAACAGACAAAAGCATACAGACAACAGACACTGACAGACTGACTGCAGACTGGGCTGATGACAGACAGAGATAGACAGAGACAAACAGACAGACAGACAGGACAGATGGAGACAGAAGAAGAGAGAGAGCAGACAGACAGACTGACAGACAGGACAGACAGACACAGACAGACCAAAGGGCAGACGACAGCGACAGACGGACGGGACAGAGAGAGAGAGAAAGACAGACAGACAGCAGACAGACGAAGACGGAGAAGGAGAGAGAGACAGACAGACAGACAGAAGACGACGGAGACAGAGAAGAGGACAAGACAGACGACAGACAGAGGAGACAGAGAGGAGACAGCAGACAGACAGACGACAGGGCAGACAGACAGACAGACAGCAGACGGAGACAGAGAGAAAAGAGAGAGAGAGGGATAAAAGGGGAGCGGAGAGAGGAGAGAAGATGAGAGAGAGGGGAGAGAGGGAAGGAGAGAGAGAGAGAAAGGGGAGGGGACTGAGAGGAGAGAGAGAGAGTGAGAGAGGGAGAGAAGAGAGAAAAGGGGAGGGGGGGGGGGGAGGGGAGAGAGAGAGAGAAGGGTATCTAATGGACGGGGGAAGAAGGTACGAGGAGGAGGGGCAAAGGAAGAGCGAGGAGGGAGGATGGGAAGGGCGGGAGGGAGGGAGGGAGGGAGGGGAGGGGTTAGTGCTTGTGTAAGCGACCCTTGTGCATTCTAAAGAGAAAACGACAAGAAGAGCTCACACAAGCCCTTCTCTCCCGCTCTTGTTTGCAGTCGAAAAAGGGGATACATAAAAGTTTCGTGACCCCCAAAGGGCCCGCATCCGCCCCGGCTCACCATCTCGTCACCCTCACGGCCGGGAAACACATCGCCCTCTTGTACTCGGGAGGGATGCTGGGTTAATTTTCTTCTTTTTTTTTTGTCCTTTGTTTTTGTTGGTTGGTTGGTTTGTGAGATTCATTTGTTTGTTTTCATATGGGTTGCGTGTTTTTTTATTGTGTTTGTGCATTGGATGGTGCCGTTGTTGTTATCATAATTTTCTTCAGCATCATTATCATTGTCATTATCTATCGTTGTCATTGCTATTTTTAAAAGGGCCACTATACATCACAGATACATATATACAGATTTTATTTTCTTGGAGGGAGCGGGGAATTATCGACTTCCTTGCGTTGTTTATACCCACGACCTCAAAATCCAACACACACTAAGCTACAAAGCCTTTAATATAGGCAGTTGCGCAACGCTATATTTCGGCTGTTACGCGGCGATCGAGAGAGTCACGAGGCTCTCCAGAGGCCCACTTGAAGACACGAGGTTACTCCCTCTCGATTATCTAGCAACTGAAGCTTTGAAAATTTTTTTTTCTAAATTGTGCCATGGCGTTTGCCCCAACTGTTGAGCAACATGAGCGAGAGAGTTGCGCAACAGTCCAATTACCACGCGACTGTTGGATGAAGTATAGTAGTGTGTGCAAGAAGCAGCAATAGTGTCGATTAACTTGATTTTTCAGAGGCATTCGCACGAGAGTCCGGCGAACGTTGCGTGTGTTTGGATGCGGGGCTTTTGGAGTTCATTTCCGTGTAAATGCGTGGCCTCCCTTTCATTCCCCTTCGCTCTCTCTTTTTACCCCTCAATTATTCAAAAATCAAATATTCCTCTCGTGTCTCCTACTTCCTATCTCTTCGATGTAGTGAGAGGAAAAGCATTAGCGTTTTTTTTTT